>NC_090276.1:45510000-45752500 GCF_040414725.1 Anabrus simplex | reverse complement strand
TCCCGACGTCTGACCTGAATTCACTTAGCTGTTATTTCCGAAACTGGAGACTACAACCCAGCATGAATAAGACAGAATCTGCTTGCTTCCATCTCCACAACAAGTTGGCTAATACAAAACTCCAAATATGCTTCAATGGCTCAGTGCTAAAGCACAATCCTAATCCAAAGTACCTCGGGGTAACGCTTGACCGAACCCTATCTTATAGAAAGCATCTTGAAAACCTCGGATCTAAGTTGAGATCACGTAATAATATTCTGCTTAAATTGTGTGAAACTTCATGGGGTGCTTCAGCGGACACATTACGACGCACTGGGCTTGGCCTTGTGTATTCTGCAGCTGAATACTGCTCTTTAGAATGGCTTAACAGTGGCCACTTGAAGAAAGTCGATGTACAACTTAACACCACCATGCGTATCATCTCTGGTACTCTGAAGCCTACTGCAACGCACTGGCTGCCAGTCCTGTCCCATATTGCTCCACCAAGCCTGCGACGTTCAAGAGCCCTTGTTCAAGAATATGATAAGATCATGTCCAATCCAACTCTACCTATCCACAGAGATGTTGCAGATCTCTGGAGACAAAGGCTGAAAGCCCGTAAGCCACCAATGAAAACAGCTAAGAATCTAATGGATGCTGGTTTCAATTTAAAAGAGGAATGGAAAGAGCAATGGATTCGTACAGCTCCGCAGTGGCCAAGCCTCTTTAATCCAAACCACGCCCCAGCTGGTTTCAGTTTGCCAAGAAGAACGTGGGCATCACTAAACAGGTTTCGCACTAATTGTGGAAGATCTGCATTCTCCCTTCACCAGTGGGGCTTCGGGGACTCTCCAGCGTGTGATTGTGGTGCCTTAGTCCAGACCATGCATCATATGATGGACGAATGCCCTGTGCGTGCTTATGGTGGAGACCGGAAAGACTTTGCTGATGTCTCAGAATTCCTAGTGCAGTGGATAAACAATTTAGATATCCATGTGTTATTGTTCCCTACTTACCATGTATTCTTTGCAGGTTTTTCTTTTGTATAATATTGTATATACTTGTCCATTCTGTAAATTCCATACGCTTAATAATAACTGGACATATCTCAGCGGTCTCCGCTAGCCACAACCTATAATAATATAAACCATAGAGAAGGCTGAAAAATAACGTAGCAGTTACTTTGTCACAGTTACATGTCTGTCACTGTTACAAATGTAACGTAGACAAAAATAACAGGTTACCGAGTAACGACAAAAGAATAACGAACTAGTGAAAACAGTAACTGTGAAGTGGGGAACTGTCACTAGTAGCAGCTTACAGACACCGAATGTGGCCTTCAGAGTTCAGATTGTACGCATGTCTTCCAAGTGAGAGCGCTTTCGTAGGAGATTGCTTCAAGTCAAATACACTATAGTGTATAATATACTGTATAGTGTATTTGTTTAAGTTTCTGCTGTCATCTGGTAACTGAAGTATAAACTGTTATGACATATTCAACTGCTCAGAGGTAATCGTTGACTCAGACATCGCGCAGGGCTACGTAACATTATAATATTATTGTAAGTTTCATCCGTGTAATTTTTCTAGTACCATAAATAAATTAGTATGCTAACTTTCCATATTGATATTATATATAACATAACATTACTTAATTGATCCTCTTGTACCGGTTTGTGTCGAGGTTTGTAGACAGATCATCATGTTTTCTTGTCTTCTATCCTTGATCGGGGCATTGTCAAACTCACTCCTCTAGATTTCAGAAAAGGCGCTATGTTGTCTTCTCATTTCATTCGTTGTCTGCCGTAGCCGTGTTGAAACACCGGATCCCGTGTGATCTCCGAAGTTAAGCAACATTGGGCGTGGTCAGGAGTTGGATGGGTTGCCACGCGCTGTTGGTTGGTGGTAAGGGAATGGAGGAGCGGAAAGGAACTGGCCACCCTACCGCACGTAAACTCGGGCTCAGGAAGACCTCTGCGGAGGTTCGAACCTGCCTTCGGACAGAATAACCCTTACCTTACTTTTCACAGTTACTTTATTGTAGCAGTTACACACACATAAATAACTGTTTGTCACATCTTTAATAAACCACGTATGACAAATTCCATTTCCAATATACCGCTCGGAACTCTGTAGTCTGCACGTAACAAAACAAAGAGGTTCAAAGCAAAATGCGTTCAGAAATCTGACAGAGACGTGTTAATTTGTCTTTAATAATTGCTTCGTAAAATGTTGGAAATGTGTTCGTGAAACAAGGGACTTTTAACCGAAGTGTTAAATTAATAACAATTGTTAGTTAACATTTGTTAAGTAAACTTTACCACAGAGTTGAACATATAATGCATTCTTTGTGACGCAAATGAAAATCCACAGCCTGTTTCCAGTCATTCGACCGGATCAGAAATGGAATGAATGGAACCCCCATCTACCGGCGAGGATAGGAACTGTGACGGCTGCCGAAGCCTGTAGCACTCCTCTGGGGCAATGATTAAAATGACTGACAGATGAAATGAAATGAAATGATATGGAGAGTGTTGCTGGAATGAAAGATGACAGGGAAAACCGGAGTACCCGGAGAAAAATCTGTCGCACCTCCGCTTTGCCCAGCACAAATCTCACATGGAGAGACCGGGATTTGAACCGCGGTATCCAGTGGTGAGAGGCCGGCGCGCTGCCGCCTGAGTACGGATACTACGCATTCTTTGTGATACAAAGTGAAAATACAAACCATTATTATTATTATTATTATTATTATTATTATTATTATTATCATCATCATCATCATCAATTTAGGAAGGCTGGGCTTGTGCCGGAAACATAATGAGCTGACTCGGCCTAAGCAAGGAGTCACCCTCTTGATTATGAAACTATATGTACATATATCTACAAATACAGTATTTACAACAGAAATAATTACAACATATACATGTATACAATAAATATGTACAGATGATGTCGCTAAACAACTTCTTATCTCCCCGTTTTGGGAATCTATTCCTCAGTATTACTGGAACTGCGACCTGGAACTTCATGCTGTTTGACGTAAGTCAGAGGAAAAGTCGTTCCTAGAAACTTTCTCACAGTGTGGCAGGAGTTCAGGAGGGCGGTTTTCTGTAATTCAACGTACGTGTGATGATGCAGGTTTAGTGCGGCCAGAGAGCTGTGCAAGCTTTTTGGAATAACACCAGTACATGATATTACTATTGGAACTGTGATGACTGATTCTAGTTTCCACAGGCGTTGTATTTCTATTGCCAGTTCTGTGTATTTTGATATATTTGTGGCTATTGTTGTTTGCAGATTGGAGGTGTTTGGACAAGCAATTTCTGTAAGGAATGCGGATCTTTTTGATTTAGCGATTAGAATAATAAAAACAGGAGTCAGGCAGGGTGATGGATTGTCACCAATTCTTTTCAACTGTGTGTTGGAGAAGATTATCCGGGAGTGGGAAAAAGAACTGGACAGAAAAGGATTACTTAACCAAGTATACATTGGAGGGTCAAAAAGTGGTGTCATGATTAATTGCCTTGCCTTTGCTGATGACGTTGCGCTACTATCTAGAAATACTGACACAGCAATAGAACAGCTGAATGTACTAAAACTACAAGCAGAAAAAGCAGGACTACAGATTTCTTTCGAGAAAACTAAATATATAGCAAACATCAAAACAGCCCCTCGGTACCTGAAGACAGAACACGGTAAAATAGAAAGAGTTGATTGCTTTAAGTACTTGGGTGAAATAGTGCAATTGAAAACAAATGAAAGAGAAGCAAACACCACCAGACGGGAGAAAATGGCTGCGGCTTTTCGTAGGACATATCCTATATACAAGAAGAAAACCATCTTCAGACGAGCTAAACTAAGGCACTACAATACAGTGATTAAAACGGAATGTCTGTATGCTAGTGAATGCCTCCAAATGACAGGAAAAGCGGGACTGAGAGAAACTGAGAAATTTGAAAGAAAGATCCTTCGCAAAATAATGGGTCCAAAGATTGTGGATGGACAGTATAGGCTGCGAGGAAGGGAAGAACTTTACCGAGACAATGAAAGGCTAACTGAGTCCATGAGAAAACGGAGACTTAAATTCTATGGGCATTTATTTAGAATGGATGAGAAGAGACTAACGAAAAGGATTTTCACAATACTAGACAGCAGACCTAAAGTGTCGGACAAATGGTTCAGGGAGGTGAGAAAGGATCTCAGACAGGAGGGACTAAATTCGGAAGACATCTCAAACCGAACAAAGTTTAGGTCAGTGATCGACAGATTTCAGGGATTCCATGACGAACCAAAACTTAACCGTGGGTGGACGGACGAAAGAAGACAGGCTGCCAGAGAGAGGATGCTGAAGTTCTGGGCTGTGAGGAAGGCTTCCAGAAACATGTAATTGTTATCTAACGTGGTCTCTAATGGCCGTAAACGAATATATATATATATATCTGGCCTATTGTTGCTGAGCGTGACATCGGTTATGACATCGCGGTCCCATAGAAGCTTGAATGAAGAGTTTTCGAGAACAGGTAGAGGTGTGTGTATTTCCAATATGCAGTTGATAACTGAAGAAATCTACATATTACAGAAAGTTTCTGGCGAATGATTTTAGCTACCTCATTATGTCGGTGCTTATAAATAATCAGTGTTGGCCAAGTGTGGGCAGCCAGAGATGACGTGCTGTATGCTCTCTGTAGTTCTGGAACAGCGGCGGCAGTTGACTGTGACAACTGTTGGATCATTCATGATGAATCTACGGTAGTTCCGTGTAGCAATTACTTGATCTAGATGGCCAGAACAAATCCTTCTGTTTCTGTGAAAAGACCAGAGTAAGTCAGCCAAGCGTGCGACTCAGGTTTGTCGATATGAGGCTCATCCAGTTCGTGGGGGTATTTCCCGTGAAGAGGATTTGCTTCCACGTGGCCATATTCATCTCCTTTGTAGGTGGGGTAGAAACAGGCATTTCCGGCGACGACAGATTGAGAGGTGTATAGTTTATATCAGCTCTGCAAACAGCTTGATGAAGGCACGATGTATCAGCTCTCGAGTGGAAATATTGTCTCAGATTTGATGTCAGAATGCTGTGTAAATTAACTATGGATAAGAAGCCCTTACCACATTCTGATCTCGTGAGTGTAAAAAGGCCCGCTCACACTTACCGGAAGCAAGACGCTTAGAGAGGAACTTCCGAGAAGAATTTCTCCTGTGTTCGCCCATACCTATCGGAAGCGCGCCTTGTCATCCGGACAGCTGATCGTCAAAACTTGTCTTGCAGTTGTGTGTGAAGCGTTGGTTCACGTGTTAGCTCTTAGCTCTCTTGGTGATGAAATGGCGTATGGCTTTTAGTGCCGGGATGTGTCCGAGGACTTCGGCTCGTCAAGAGCAGGTCTTTTGATGTGACTCCCGTAGGTGACTTGCGCGTCGTGATGAGGATAAAATGATTATGAAGACAACACATACACCCAGTCCCTGTGCCAGCGAAATTAACCAATGATGGTTAAAATTCCCGACCCTGTCGGGAATCGAACCCGGGACCCCTGTGTCCAAAGGCCTGCAAGCTAACCATTTAGCCATGGAGCCGAACACTATGTTGGTTGAAGATGCTGAAAGGGATGAACAAAGGACGGCATTAATTTATCTAGAAATTGAAATGGTGAATTGTCTAATTTGTTTCAACCGTTGTTACGCCCTCAAGATAAATTCAAAGTGTATGTTAGAATGAACATTGTGAAATTTCAACTGCTAATTCAATGGTATTGCTATATAACTAATGGCATTTATCATATAGAAAAGTGTGCTTTCCAAATAAATGAATAACTTTTTCGCAGTCCATTTTCAACACAGCCCACAGAAGCAAACCATATGTTTGGTATTGACTCAACGCGATTACGACACACCCGAATACTATACGAATATTACCGAAATTAAATTCCGGCTGGAGAAGCAGAAGAAATATTCTCGCCAAGCAACTTCTTCCTCTTCTTCGGCGCGGCGTGTTTCTCCTCCAGCAGGTGTGAGCCATCACATCTATTACACAGCGAAAGAATAATATGTTTCCGCCTTCGCGCCGCGTCTCCCTTCCGCTAGGAGTGAGCGGGCCTTTAAGACGTTCGGTTGCAGATTTCGGATGATGATGATGATGATGATGATGATTCTTATATATGCGAATAAGCCCATTAAGACGAGGCGTGCATTTGCCTTCCCCTGTGCCCACATTTCTTTCATTCCTTTACAGTGGGCTTCCTTTCTGTCTTCACGCCAGGTTGTTCTGGTCTTCTTCTTTGGTCTTCCTTCTTGGTCAACTTTCCATCTGTGAATTTTGGATCTGAAGATGACCCTGTTGGTGTAATTGCTGCCTGTTTCCAATCGGTTTTTATTTCGCCAATCCATTTCATTGCGTCTGTTTTAGCTTTTGCTCCTGTTTCCATTGAATTCGACTATTTGTTTGTTACTTCTGTCTGGATGCATTTTTTTAATGTGTCCATAGAATCGTAGCCTGCGTTTTCTAACGCCATTATTAAAATTAGTGTATTGTTTGATTTTCTGTCTGCATCTAAGTCGGTATTGTCCGTCAGTGAGTTTTGGGCCTACAATTTTTCTTATGATTTTGCGTTCCTTTTTCTCAATGTTTTCAATATCTGTTTTCTTCTATCTCTCTTAATCGGTTTACCCTCCAGGGTTGGCTTTTTCCCTCGGACTCAGCGAGGGATGCCACCTCTACCGCCTCAAGGGTAGTGTCCTGGAGCGTGAGACATTGGGTCGAGGGATACAACTGGGGCGGCCTCACCTGCTATGCTGAATAGGGGCCTTGGTGGGGGAGGGGAAGATTGGAAGGGATAGACAAGGAAGAGGGAAGGAAGCGGCCGTGGCCTTAAGTTAGGTACCATCCCGGCATTTGCCTGGAGAAGAAGAGGGAAACCACGGAAAACCACTTCCAGGATGGCTGAGGTGGGAATCGAACCCACCTCTACTCAGTTGACCTCCCGAGGCTGAGTGGACCCCGTTCCAGCCCTCATACCACTTTTCAAATTTCGTGGCAGAGCCGGGAATCGAACCCGGGCCTCCGGGATGCCAGCTCATCACACTAACCACTACACCACAGAGGCGGACCAATATCTGTTTTCCTGTTCAAAATTAGCGTCTCTGATCCATATTCTGGTTTAATGACTGTAATGTAATGCCTTTGTTTTGTGTGCTTGGAGGTACATTTTTTTGTTATATTATTTTGCGTTAGTCGATTTGCAGTGTCCATCTTTTGGCATCTAATTTCATTGGCTTTTGTTTCGAATCAATTTTTCGGAATTGTTTCTCCTGTGATACTTGTTAGTTTTGCCAATTTTCGTCTCCATGAATTCTGGCGCATGTTTGTTGGAGGTCATGTATTCTGTTCCTTTCAAAAGATTTCTGAAGGCCAACTTCTTCCGCAATTTCTTTCAGGAGTTCAATCTGATTTTGGGTTGTTGAAATGTCTCGGGTTAATATTGCTAGGTCGTCCGCAAATGCTAGGCAATCTATCGCTAGTTTTCCTTCGTCTAAAGTGATACATACATACATTATCATTATAGACTGTTATGCCTTTCAGCGTTCAGTCTGCAAGCCTCTGTGAATTTACTAAACGTCGCCACAATCCTCGATTTGCAACTAGTGTTGTGGCCTCATTTAGTTCTATACCTCTTATCTTTAAATCGTTAGAAACAGAGTCTAACCATCGTCGTCTTAGTCTACCTCTACTTCTCTTACCCTCCATAGCAGAGTCCATTATTCTCCTAGGTAACCTATCCTCCTCCATTCGCCTCACATGACCCCACCACCGAAGCCGGTTTATGCGTACAGCTTCATCCATCGAGTTCATTCCTAAATTAGCCTTTATTTCCTCATTCCGAGTACCCTCCTGCCATTGTTCCCACCTGTTTGTACCAGCAATCATTCTTGCTACTTTCATGTCTGTTACTTCTAACTTATGAATAAGATATCCTGAGTCCACCCAGCTTTCACTCCCGTAAAGCAAAGTTGGTCTGAAAACAGACCGATGTAAAGACAGTTTCGTCTGGGAGCTGACTTCCTTCTTACAGAATACAGTCGATCGCAGCTGCGAGCTCACTGCATTAGCTTTACGGCACCTTGATTCAATGTCACTTACTATATTACCATCCTGGGAGAACACACAACCTAAATACTTGAAATTATCGACCTGTTCTAGCTTTGTATCACCAATCTGACATTCAATTCTGTTGAATTTCTTACCTACTGACATCAATTTAGTCTTCGAGAGGCTAATTTTCATACCATACTCATTGCACCTATTTTCAAGTTCCACGATATTAGACTGTAGGCTTTCGGCACAGTCTGCCATTAAGACCAAGTCGTCAGCATAGGCCAAACTGCTTACAACATTTCCACCTAATTGAATCCCTCCCTGCCATTTTATACCTTTCAGCAGATGATCCATGTAAACTACGAACAGCAAAGGTGAAAGATTACAGCCTTGTCTAACCCCTGTAAGTACCCTGAACCAAGAACTCATTCTGTCATCAATTCTCACTGAAGCCCAATTGTCAACATAAATGCCTTTGATTGCTTTTAATAATCTGCCTTTAATTCCATAGTCCCCCAGTATGGCGAACATCTTTTCCCTCGGTACCCTGTCATATGCTTTCTCTAGATCTACGAAACATAAACACAACTGCCTATTCCTCTCGTAGCATTTCTCAATTACCTGGCGCATACTGAAAATCTGATCCTGGCAGCCCCTCTATAGTCTGAAACCACACTGGTTTTCATCCAACTTCCTCTCAACGACTGATCGCACCCTCCCTTCCAAGATGCCAGTGAATACTTTGCCTGGTATACTAATCAGCGAGATACCTCGATAGTTGTTGCAATCCTTCCTGTTCCCTTGCTTATAGATAGGGGCAATTACTGATTCGTTGGTCAATTTTGAGGATCAATTTCTGTTTGCGCCTAGCATGTACAAAATGTGTTGTCTGACCATGACTAAACTGTTATTAGTAGACAGTTAGTGTCCCATTAACACGGACCGCGGTAGGCTGATATTTCATAAGGTTACACCATTGTGTCGGGGCTGTCCCCAAGTGAAACTCTCACGTTGCTGCGCGGGGGCCGAATGCTAATTGAGGAACGAGAAGGCACTTTCTGCAGCCCACCGTGCTAACAAACTTTGGCACCGCCTTGCGTAACTGTCACCGGAACGCCATCACACCTTTCTTCCGACTATACACAGGTATGTACTACAGTGGCTGGCAACAAGTGTTTGTGCCACAGTCTAACGTGATCCAAACGAAGTTAAACCTGCCAAAGGCGCCACCAGTCGTTCTTCTGAACAAATAAAACTTCCCCTACACGGAAAACCATGGGTATGTTTTTGTTTTGTCTTTTTTTCACAAGCTGCCGTACGTCGCACAGACACAGATAGGTTTTATGGCGACGATGGGATAGGAAAGGCCTAGGAGTGGGAAGGAAGCGGCCGTGGCCTTAATTAAGGTACAGCCCCAGCATTTGCCTGGTGTGAAAATGGGAAACCATGGAAAACCATCTTTAGGGCTGCCGACAGTGGGGTTCGAACCACTATCTCCCGAAACCAAGCTCACAGCTGCGCACCCCTAACCGCACGGCCAACTCGCCCGCTTTATATTTTTGTGTTTAACCCTTAAATGCACAGCATTGCATATGTGCAAAGGAGAATTTACTTGCTTGTTATATATGATTTACGAGTTTGCAGTAGCGGTATTAAGAAGCTCGCACTCCCCCCCCCCCCCGCAATAATTGAAAATGGGACCCTTGTTGTCTGATAAGGAAAGTTACAAGTTTATTTCTTAGTACAGATTTGTTTATTAATTTTTTTTTTTTTTTTTGCTAGGGGCTTTACGTCGCACCGACACAAATAGGACTTATGGCGACGATGGGATAGGAAAGACCTAGGAGTTGGAAGGAAGCGGCCGTGGCCTTAATTACGGTACAGCCCCAGCATTTGCCTGGTGTGAAAATGGGAAACCACGGAAAACCATTTTCAGGGCTGCCGATAGTGGGATTCGAACCTACTATCTCCCGGATGCAAGCTCACAGCCGCACGCCTCTACGCGCACGGCCAACTCGCCCGGTGATTTGTTTATTATTACAGTGAACAACAACGACGCACCGATAATAATAATAATAATAATAATAATAATAATAATAATAATAATAATAATAATAATAATAATAATTTCGTTTTCAAATCCGAAGGAATTAAAATACTACACTTATATGGTACGAACACACACACACACACACACACACACACACACACACACACACAAACAAGAAGTGCATATTCCAATTATAGTAACCTAAACACGCTGACTGTCACAATATTAAGAAATAATCTCGTTCCGAGGACAAAATAATTTACTACTATTTACAATTCAACCGCCCATCGGAGGCCTACTTAGCTACATTGACTGCCGAGAGCTATAAACAGGCTCGAAACTTCAGTATTTAGAGTTTAAATAAGGGGTGGCGTGCCAGATGCGACCGTGCCGCATGCGACCCGTGCCACTAGCGACCGCATAATCTGTAACCGTGCCGGATGCGACCGTGCCGCATGCGACCCGTGCCACTAGCGACCGCATAATCTGTAACCGTGCCGGATGCGACCGTGCCGCATGCGACCCGTGCCACTAGCGACCGCATAATCTGTAACCGTGCCAGATGCGACCGTGCCGCATGCGACCCGTGCCACTAGCGACCGCATAATCTGTAACCATGCCGGATGCGACCGTGCCGCATGCGACCCGTGCCACTAGCGACCGCATAATCTGTAACCGTGCCGGATGCGACTGTGCCGCATACGACCCGTGCCACTAGCGACCGCATAATCTGTAACCGTGCCAGATGCGACCTTGCCGCATGCGACCCGTGCCACTAGCGACCGCATAATCTGTAACCGTGTCAGATGCGACCGTGCCGCATGCGACCCTTTGCCACTAGCGACCGCATAATCTGTAACCGTGCCGGATGCGACCGGCGTTGACAAGCAAATTGTCATTTGATAAGTTGTGTCATCACCCAAGATAAGGTAAGCTAAACGAAGTGCAATGCAGTTTCAATAAGTCCTATAAGCAGCTACTGCCCCTACTTTACATAACACTTCTGGGGGAAACTCGTTTTACAACACGAAACATGGCGATGCGTTTACGTCTTTTCCCATCGGGTGAGTTGGACATGCGGTTAGAGGCGCGCGGTCCTGAGCTTGCATCCGGGAGATAGTGGGTTCGAATCCCACTGTCGGCACCCCTGAAGATGGCTCTCCGCGGTTTCCCATTTTCACACCAGGAAAATGCTGGGGCTGTACTTTAAGACTAGGGCCGCTTCCTTCCCATTCCTAGCCCTTTCCTATCCCATCGTCGCCTTAAGACCTGTCTGTGTCGGTGCCACTAGCAATAAAAATGATCCTAATTCTCTGAAATTATTTACGACTTAGGCCTACTTACTTATCGTGTCCTATTAGTACCAGGAGTGTCCAAGAACGTGTTCGGCCGTTGGGTTGCCTGCGCGTCTGGATGTGGGATTATGATAATGAACTAGGGAGAGATGAAACCCGGTTTCGGCACGTAGCCTACTCCTCTCGAATAATACAAAGGGGTCTGCTCAATGCTTTACGTCACCATCCGACGGCCGAATCACCATCAACAGCATCATATCCCCTCACTCTATTTGAACACTGCGAAAAGGTTTAGATTTGAATCCCGGCTTTTGGCATGCAATCTAGTGATTAGAAACTGTCTACCACCAACTTTCCTACCTTGCCGGCCAACATTCTGATGGTGATTTTTTTTCTTCCAGGCTAAGTGGCTCAGACGGCTCAGACGGTTGAGATGCTGGTCTTCCGACTCCAACTTGGCAGGTTCGATCCTGGCTCAGTCCGGTGGTATTTGAACGTGCTCAAATACGTCAGCTTTGTGTCGGTGGATTTACTGGCACGTAAAATAAGACCTGCGAGACTAAATTCCGGCACCTCGGCGTCTCCTTAAACCACAAAAGTAGTTACTAGGACGTAAAGCCAGCAACATTATTATATTTTTCTTTCGACGTAACGGCACTCGAACCTGCTAACAACGGTGTCAGACATTTATTTTAGAAAAGACCAAGTTAGCTACTTATAAGCAATCTGCCACTTGGTGACAGCCCTTAATGCAGATCAATTGTAAGTGATTAATGGGTCGCATGCGGCACGATGCTTTTCCGCTCGGTCGCTATTGGCACGATAATGGCCGGGTCGCATCCGGCACGGTCGCATCTGGCACGCAACCAGATAAGGAGGCAACTGGGTTCTCAGAACTGGCTAATTACTTCAAAAGCCTTGTTGATTGTTGTGAGTGGCAACAAGGGATGGTTATTATTGGAACAGGTTGGGAAACCCACATTCTTTAGAAATAACTACCGTACTCCTATTGACGAAAGATAATGATGCTTGTTGTTTAAAGGGGCCTAAAACGTAGGTCATCGGCCCCTAATGGTACGAAATGAGACAAAATGGAACGACAAATTAAAAGTCCAAAATCCTCCACTTACCAGAATTCAAAACGTGAGGACGAAGAATGAATGGATATGAATTTAAAACAATCAGTGGATCCGACCCGCAATGTCTCGCATTCACAGAAACTGACGTGAAACAATAGAATTACTGACCAAGGGACTGCGTCTATAGCATAATACTCAATCCATTATGCTTTTAGTGTAAAGGGGTCCAAAATCCAAGTCATCGGCCCCTCATAATGGTACTTATCGCAAGGAAAGTAGAACCGTGGTATTTGTCATGTTGCGGTACTAATCAAAAGTAGCGTAGACTCGCGGCATTCCACACAGTATGCTACTACTCACAGGTAATGAAATTCGCACATGGAATACAGACCTATGGTGTTTCGCACATTGCGGCGCCATTTACAGGCAACGCAATGGTGTTCATCAACTACCTGTACTAACTACAGGGACCCGCACTATCCCGTGGTGTACCTCATATAGCGGGTACTAATCATAGGCAAGCCAGAACCATAGTGTCGCTCCTAAAGTGGTACTAATCACAGGTACTGAAGAAGCCGGCAACGCACTCTATTGCTACTAATCACAAATCTATTTGGTACCCAACATAGTGGTACTACGCGCAAGTAAAAGCGACCCATGGTGTTCACCGCATAGCGATACTAATCACAAATAGTTTCATGGTTCTAATACAATCATCCCTTGGTCGTCCCTTTTAGTCGCTTCCTACGACAGGTAGGGGATACCATAGGTGTATTCGTCTGCGTCCCCCACAGACAGGAGGTTATTGACGAAAGAAGCTCTGCAATACGACGGCCTAAGTTTGGAATAACCCTCCGTAATTCAAATAATACTATGTTGTGTGCTGTAGATTTATCAACGTATAAAAGTCACTCTTTAACTGCTGAATTAAGAAACAGTCATGGGCCCCTCACAAGCCATGAGCCCCCCAGCCCCGCAGGGTCTGCGGGGTTCTTATCGCCACCACTGCGAGTTTACGAGTGTACATTTACTTCTGCTCGCTAAGTGTCGCTAGTGTAGCAAAAACTAAATCCTTTCTTTTTGTGATGTTTCGTGCTAATAAGCTGGAGTGGTGTACATTTTAAACAGCTCAGGCAAAACAATAAAATGTCGTTTTCCTTAGAGAATTCATGAGCAAGGGCATCCCTAAGACTGAAATATGGCACCAGCTACTGTAATCGTACAGCTCTGCATTTACCAGTACTTAAAAACCTTCAAAACTCTTCACATTTTGCGTGATAAAAATATTTGTTAAAGCTTATTCCCATAGGAGCCATTCTCACAAATATTTTTCAATTAATATAATTACCTTCGTAATATACAGGCCGTACTGTAGAAAGCGCCCCAAGCCTATCAGGTAATCAATTGAGACGAGCTAAGCGAATGTTACAAACTGTACTTGAGTTGTGAATGTAATTCGTAAGAATTGGGAGAATTCTTTGGATACCTGGGACTGTTGAAAGACAGAGAACTTTGTATTTAAGTGTATTGCATGTTTGTTCTTTAAATTTATCACATCAGGATTTACGTGAACAGCTGTTATGAAGAAAATGAGACCTCACAGTTCAGGTTAGGTATGGTGTCTTCACGTGGTGAGTAATACCAATTCAAGGGACGTAATACTTCTCGTGGAATTTATTAATTTCATTGTTTTTGTGGAAATATAATGTGTTGCGAATTTAAATACAGCGTGTGAAAATTCGCAGTCGCCACAATGCTAAGAACAAGTAAATATACACTAATATTTTCAATTTCTTCATATGAGGGCAGGTTACCTTTATGAAAAACGAAAATCCCAACCGAAAATGTTTCTGTTAGGAAGAATACAGGAGTATGTTTCACTCGTTTTCCCTAGCTGATGATGAGTTCTGCTTTTGACTTTCTTGTTACACAGGTTTACAGCAGAGCTTTTTATAGTTGGTACAGAGCAAGCATAAAAGTGGACAGTAACCAATCGAACCAACATAAGGTTATTTCTTGGGCTAATAATGTTGAGTACCCGCTGCCTTTTCTCCGCAAAATTAATGGGAGTAAAACAAAACCCAGTCTAAAAAAATGTAGACCTAAATGCAATTTATAAAACCTAACCTTCTGCTAAATGAAATGAAATGGCGTATGACTTTTAGTACCGGGAGTGTCAGAGGACATGTTCGGCTCGCCAGGTCTTTCGATTTGACTCCCGTAGGCGACCTGCGCGTCGTGATGGGGGATGAAATGATGATGAAGACGACACATACACCCAGCCCCAGTGCCAGTGAAATTAACGAAGGATGGTTAAAATTCCCGACCCTGCCGGGAATCGAACCCGGGACCCTTGTGACCAAAGACCAGCACGCTAACCATTTAGCCATGGAGCCGGACTCTGCTAAATGATTTTAGCATTTTAACGCACACATTTTAAAATGTTTAAATTAAACTATTGCTGGTAGATAACATTTAGATGTTGGAAGCAATGCTCCTTAATAATTAATTAATACGTAAGTAATAATTAAGGAATTATTCCGCGGCAATTTCGGTTAATGTGTGAAGTAACTAACAGATCTTTCTGGTCAGTGCATTAATATTCGGGAAAACGTGGGCTATTCCTAAACAAAAAATGATACAAATATTCGTGTTGAAGAAAGGGTCTCAAGAATGTCTTCGAAAGATGGTGCCAGAAGTTTCAAGGAAAAGAAAACAAGAAAGCTAATATATGTGTGGCCATCTAGAGTTATGGAGGTGAAGTATATTATTATTATTATTATTATTATTATTATTATTATTAGTGTACTTTTGTTGTCTCCATATTTATATTAATGCATAATAATTATGTGTTGGGTAGTTTGACGAGTAAAACGCAATTTATCACAACAGGATTTACGTACACAGCTGTTATTAAGAAAATTGGACCTCATAGTGAAGTTAGGTATGGTATTTTCACGTGGTGAGTAATACCAATTCAAGGGACGTAGTAGTTCTCGTGGAATTTATTAATTTATTTATAGTATAGTATAGCGACTGCAGCTATCGAGCTCGGCGGAGTATTATTTGTAGAAAGGTAGTATTTACTGTTCCGTATTATGACCAAAGTATTCTAGCTTCCACAGCCTGTTTCCAGTCATTCGACCGGTCGCACTTCAAACCTACTTCTCCTAAAATTGCATACACCTGACTTACGAATTACTATGCGATTTCAGCTGTTTGTGGTTTTACCTGTTGTACTAATACAACATTTGTGAGTATTTCATTATTACAAGATACAGACTATCAAGTCTTTGCATTGCACGGGTCGGACGGAGGAAACAGTTCGCTTCTTTGCGTGACGTCATCGGAGGTACAGTACGGCCTGTACATCACGAAGGCAGTGACAATATTTTACTTTTGGAATGAAAAACCATAATATTTGAAAGAAATAATAATCCTGTCCGCCTCTGTGGTGTAGTGGTTAGCGTGATTAGCTGCCACCCCCGGAGGCCCGGGTTCGATTCCCGGCTCTGCCACGAAATTTGAAGAGTGGTACGAGGGCTGGAACGGGGTCCACTCAGCCTCGGGAGGTCAACTGAGTAGAGGTGGGTTCGATTCCCACTTCAGCCATCCTGGAAGTGGTTTTCCGTGGTTTCCCACTTCTCCTCCAGGCGAATGCCGGGATGGTACCTAACTTAAGGCCACGGCCGCTTCCTTCCCGCTTCCTTGCCTATCCCTTCCAATCTTCCCATCCCTCCACAAGGCCCCTGTTCAGCATAGCAGGTGAGGCCGCCTCGGCGAGTTACTGGTCATACTCCCCAGTTGTATCCCCCGACCAAGAGTCTGAAGCTCCAGGACACTGCCCTTGAGGCGGTAGAGGTGGGATCCCTCGCAAAGTCCGAGGGAAAAACCGAACCTGGAGGGTAAACAGATGATGATGATGATGATAATAATCCTGCGTTTAATGGTTAAAACGAGCATACATGTACATTGAATGATTAACACAATCTATCATTTATGTAAATTAATCCGCTGTTTGTTGATAGCTGTTCTGAACAGAGTAAGCTTCTTCACCACAAACCACCGGCTCATATAGCCCAGTCACGATGTCCTACTTAATTCCAGACTACGTTTTCCATTTCCATTAATATCCTCTTGGAGTATTTTTTTTTTGAAGAAGAGAGTAGTTATTGTTCCGTATTATGACCAAAGTATTCTAGCCTCGTTCTCTTGATGAAAATCCACAGCCTGTTTCCAGTCATTCGACCGGGTCAGGAATGGAATGAATGAAGCCCCATCTAGCGGCGAGGATAGGAAATGTTCCGGCTGCCAAAGCCTGTCGCACTCCTCTGGGGCAATGATAAATGAATGACAGATAAAATGAAATGATATTTGAGAGTGTTGCTGGAATGAAAGATGACAGGAAAAAATGAAATACCTGGAGGAAAACCTGTTCCGCCACCGCTTTGTCCAGCAAATGCAGTGACCAGGATTTGAACCACAGTATCCAGTGGTGAAAGGCCGGCGCGCTGCTGCCTGAGCCGCGGAGGATTACCCTTCTCTGATAATGAAAATTCATGGTTCTTTGTTCATACGGTGCAAAACTTCTATATTGGCCATTTTAACTGTCCAAGGTATCTTCAGTATCCATTGGTATGTCCACATTTAAAACGCTTGCAGTCTCTTGCACAAGGTCTCAGTGTCCATTCCTCAACGCCATGTAGTACGATGCTGAAAACGTAGCACCGGAGTAGCCGTGTCCGTAGTGTAATGGAAACGTCACAGCTTGTCAAAAGTTTCATAAGTTTCTAGAAAAGAGTTCTGGCCTGCTCAATTCTGCATCGGATCTCATGAGCAAGGTTCCATTTATCATTAACGTGACATCACAGGTATTTATTTAGGCCATTCGGGTTTTCGTGAACCCATCCATAGGTCCTCTCACCACCATTCTTGCCAAAAACATGCTGTGCGTAACACCGTTATCAGCCGAGCAAGGGAGGTTTGTGAAGAGGGTAAGTTAAACGGTGAACTTGAATTCCTAATCGGAACATTTCTGAGCAATGGCTATTTAATAAAACAGATCATCTTAAGCCAAAAGACAGATTGTTACGTGATTCGAATCTCTTGAATCTGGCCTTGTTTCTACAACGAGAGTTAAGGCACATAAAGGCATTTCCGTCTTTGTCAACCAGAAACGTCGGCTGCCTCAGAGCATGCTATATATAATGACCAATTTGTCCTATTCAGTTCTAATTTTATCTTCATATTGTGATCTTTCCTATTTTTAAATATACCACTCAACTCAACCTCATTCGCCAATGAAATGCCTGATTCGGTAAAATCGGAAGTGCGCCTCTTTGCTTATGATTGCGTCATATACCGGGAGATAAGGACGGACTATTTCTTCAGCAGGATTTAGATACGACTGAAAAATGGGCGCGTGAAAATCGAATGAAAATCCACAGCGGAAAAAGCAACAAGTTGTGTTCCTGTAAAAAAGAAATGACAGGAAAGAGGGATTACGAACTTGGAGAGGAAAGAGTTGAAGTTGATAGTTGTACCTAGGTTTACTATTAGAAAAGACTTGAACTGGTTAAAGCAAGTGGAAAATGTAGTTAAGAAATTCTGGAGATCGTTAGATTTTATTAATCAGAATCTCAAAAAAGCTCGTCCTAGTGTAAAAAGTAAAGCTTTAAAATGTTTGGTAAGACCGATTCTCTACTACGGTTCTGCATGCTGGAATCCATACAGGGTAGGTTTAATAAATTCCCCAGAGAAAGTTCAAAGAAGAGCGATGCGTTTCGTAACCTGGAATAGGAGGAATACCATTAATTGGGAAAGTCTTGAATGGGACCCTCACCAGGATTACTTGATTTCAGAACTGGGAGATCTCCGACGAAAGAGCAGAGTTACAAAAATGTTGCAAAGATTGGAGTGGGAAAACTTGGGAGTAAGGAGAGGAGCAGCTCGACTAAGCGGTATGTTCCGAGCTGTTAGCGGAATGATATTACTTTATTATTTTTATTATTATTATTAACAAATACATCGCAATTGGGAAATATCCTGGTTACTTACAAGTAGTGTGATAATAAGGTAAAGTTAAAACATAATTATCCATCAACAACAACAAAAAAGTACAACAAGCAGTTCCTTGCAAAGAAAATATTACTAGTTTAGCATTCTTAAGTATTTCCAGTGCTTAACTTTACGGCTTACAATACTACAGGTTGAGCTTACTACTAGCTTAACATTACAACGACCGGGCGAGTTGGCCGTGCGCGTAGAGGCGCGCGGCTGTGAGCTTGAATCCGGGAGATAGTAGGTTCGAATCCCACTATCGGCAGCCCTGAAGATGGTTTTCCGTGGTTTCCCATTTTCACACCAGGCAAATGCTGGGGCTGTACCTTAATTAAGGCCACGGCCGCTTCCTTCCAACTCCTAGGCCTTTCCTATCCCATCGTCGCCATAAGACCTATCTGTGTCGGTGCGACGTAAAACCCCTAGCAAAAAAAAAAACATTACAACGATAATAAAGTTAAAAACATAATTACCCAACAACAACAACGAGTACAACAAAGAAATACATGGAAATAAAATATTACGAGAAATATTACTAGTTAAACATTTCAAATCAAGCAGAAAATCATAAATTCGCTGTCCGTAATTTACAACTTTTACTTTTCACTTTACAATAGCACAAATGATTTTCTTAAATGACTTGATACCGGAGGGGAATCTATCAAAGACTGCAGCTTGTAATTTATTCCAATCCCTCATGGTCCTGTTTACGAAGGAAAACTTGCTCACGTCAGTATGCTGGTTTCTGGCCCTAATTTTATCCTTGTGATCATTTCTCGATAAGTACGAGGGGGAGGTTCCAACCTATTCCTAATACTACTGCAGGCAGCCCTTCCCGTATATCTCTTATAAGGGCCACACAGGCGAGCTCCAGTTCTTCTAGATTCAAGGTCGATGTATCTGGAACCGGAATTCTCGGACCATACCACACTCCGCCACTGTTCCATAGACCATTGGCGATGTTCGCGAGCCCATGCACGTTGTTGAGCTCTGTGTCGAGATGTCAGCAAAGGGACACGAGTTGATCGTCGGCTGGTGAAGCCTATGCGGTGCAGTTGCCTCCTTAGAGTCCTGGTAGAAATGGATTCCTGACTTCCAACATTCAACTGGGTGGTGATCTGACGCACAGTAGCCCGTCTAGCACCCAATATGGTTCGGCAACATTCTCTCTGCAATACTGAAGATCCAACCTCGACACTGTTGACCTCGGAAACCCGAATCCGTGTGTAATCTCCGCAATGCTATGACCTATGCGCCGTGCGCTGATGATCACCCCACGTTCAAAGTCGGTTAACTCGCGACTTGTTGCCATATTCACGACACTGGTGTCTGCGACAGACTGCTCAGCTACGCCGCAGCTAGCCGCAACGCTCAGGGGTCATACACGGCCTATTTCCTAATGGGACACACCTTCGCGTGACTTTTGGCCACTCGGTGTACATGAGGTATGCGGGAGTGCTTACATTGTGCTACATTTTGTAGTTTAATGTTTTGAGGATTACTGAAGGGCTCTTTGACTGAATGGTCAGCGTCGAGATCTTCGGTTCAGAGAGTCCTAGATTCGAATTCCGGCTGGGTCTAGGATTTTCGCAGCTTGAGATTTATTCTTCCGGTTCGGAGACTCGGTATTTGTGTTTGTGTGCAATACACGCAATATCACATACGACAGCATACCAACCACCACAGAAACACGCAATAGTGAACCACATTCCTTCGAATATGGTTGTTTTCGAAAAGGGCAGCCGGTCATAGAACAGTCCACAAGCACGACCCACGGCGCCCCTCTCCTCATGGTATAGGTGAAGGCGAAAGAGGAAGGTACTTTTTTCTGGAATACGATGGGTATTACCTTCCAGAACGTAAGTCGTTTCAATAGTAATGTGGCGTAAATACCCGTTCTTCTCCAGTACAGAGTCTAATTTGGCAAAAGTATTCTGTTCGACTGTCCAGGGAATTTCCACTAATTGCTGGTACACTTGTTCAGCGATCAGCGGAGGCAAGATGGCCGCTATACATTGGTTATATGAGACTAACTTTAAGGAGCTGGGTCAGGGGCTAATGGTGATACGTTGTTCTTATAGGCCTAACTCTACAGAGCTTCCTCAGGGGCTCATAACATGTAACTTATGAGCTATTAATTTTATCAACCTATCTTTCGAGAACTGAGGCAAGTGCTGCTAGGCAATATGGCTGCTACCGTCTTACTAATAATACACCGTTTAGGTGAAATTCGTTACTAATAAACCGTGTATAAGCCTCCTGTGTATACATCTGTTATAGTTATTCATTGAATTTCTTATACAGACCACGACCCTTGTATAAGCGTTGTATAGCAGCGAGTAGCGGAAAAAGAAACGAGTGAGCCGTTTATTTTCGTGGTATTTATTGTCTGCAGCAATATAATCGTGGTGAAATATTAGACTAATCAATTGAGCATTGAACACACATTGAAGGAATGGATGATAACATTTTAGGGGTTATGGAGGCTAGACATCTTCGTAAAGTAAAACACTTTTAAAGAGATGGAATGACAAAGAATAACTATAAAAGAAATTATGGTTCAGCAAATTTTTGTGTAATAATGTGTTACTGCTCAATAGACTTTTGAAATTACGAGTTTATTATACATTATCTGCCTCTACAAAGATCTTTCACAAATTTGAATATAAAAAAGGGACATATTCCCTGATATATAAAATGGTATAACTTGAAAACCGTACGTAATATGATTTCCATACTTTGTAGTTGGATCTGCAGATATGTGATGTATAAATAACTAATAGAAACTTTTTTGATCAAACCTTTCTTTTAGTTACAAAACAGTTTCTTTCCTTTCTCCTGAAAACTAAGGACATTGGAATGTGTACCCTTTTCAACACACCGATTCAATTACTCGATTTAGACGTTGTTTAGGTGGTCGATATCTAAGGCTTAAAACTAGTCATCGTTTCTGCAATCGGCCCTATATTTGTATAGGTATAACTGGAGAGCTACCTCAGGGGCTCATAACTTGCAACTTATGACCTATTGATTTTATCTACCTAACTTTCGAGAACTTAGGCTAGGGCTACTATGCAAGATAGCTGCTATAATATATTCTTATGGACCGAACTCCAGAGAGCTCTCTCAGGGACTCACAACTTGTAAGTTATGACCAATTAGTTTTATCAGTATAACTTTCTGGAACTGAGGCAAGGGCTACTGGGCAAGATAGCTGCTATATCCTATTCTTATGGGCCGAACTCTAGAAAGCTATCTCAGGGGCACACAACTTATGACCTATTAGTTCTAGATAGAAAAGGGGATAATGTGCAAGATGGTGGCCGCGCGCAACTACTGGCTTTCTTCCACCTTCTGAATGACCCGATATTTTCGAGAATGGGCCTGGACAGAAACATCAGTAAATATCTCCTGAGCTGGATTGATAGAGCAGACTTCCAGTGCATCAAAACTCTATCAAAGAGCGGCTACATCGAATACGAATGACTCTTGCTCATGATCGGTAGATACAGAGTGGGCCACGCCTAGTCCGTGGTCCATCAGCTCTGCACTCCGACCGACCGACCAAGCAGAGGAGTGATGGCCACGGCTCTACCGTGGCTCTACGCCGCTGCATTCAGGAGACAGAGAGGGGCTGGTCCAACGGCTGGTGTCCACCGTTGGTATCGTGAGAATGGTTTTCCGTGGGTTTCCATGCTCCTGCACTAAGGCGAATGCCGGGACAATTCCTACACTAGTGTCCAAAAGTTAAGCATAAGTTACGAGTAGCAGGGCAACAGGAATTAGACCGCAAATCGCACGACATAATGCACCTACCAACCTTACGTGTTCGCTCTGTATAGGAAAGGAGTGTTCCCTGCTTTGACTAGAGGTGTAACCGCGAGGTAAACACAGCCAGTGCCTGCGCCACATATTCCTTAGTCGTGTTGGCTCTGTTATAGTGTGCGGAGTGTAGCCTCATGGTGAACGTGACAACATAATGGCACAACGACGCCATTTGGACCCCGTTTTGCAGGGTATAACACTCGGCCGCCTGGTAGCAGGCCAGACACAGGCCTAAGTCGCAATATTTTTGAATGTGCCACAAAGTTTCATTTCCAGGCTTTGGAGACGATTTCGAGACACAGGAGATCTTAGTCGTAGGCCAGTACCAGGTCGACCAAGGGTAACTACCCCACAGCAGGACCGATATCTACCCTTAACCGCCCGACGAAATCGGAGTGCACCTGCAAGACAATTGTCGGCATAGCTTGCAGCCGTCTCAGGGGTTGCCGTTTCCTGGCAAACTGTGTACCGGAGGCTCAGAACAGCAGGGCTGATTGCCCGACGTCCAGCGGTGTGCGTCCCGCTCACTCCAGCACAGAGACGAGCCCGTTTAATGTGGAGCCGTCAACACCGAAACTGGACCATGAATGAATGAATGAATGAATGGAGGCATGTGCTTTTCACAGATGAATCCCGCTTCAGTTTGCAGAACGATTCCCGTCGCACATTAATCTGGAGAGAAACGGGTAGCTGATACAACCACAGGAAGATCGTGGAACGGGACCAGTATGGTGGTGGTGGCCTCATGGTGTGGAGCGGCATCGTGTTGAATGGCCGTACGGACTTGCACATCTTCATGGGTGGTCCGAGGAACACTGTTAACGTACGGAGATACAGGGATGAGGTACTGTGACCACATGTTCGACCCTTCAGAGGTGCGGTTGGTCCAGACTTCCTCTTATTGGACGACAATGTCCGACTGCACCGCGCTGCTCTGCTGGATGAATTTCTGGCTGGGGAAAACGTTCATTGCATGGACTGGCCAGCGAGGTCTGCGGATCTGAATCCTATAGAACATGCCTGGGATGCATTGGGAAGGTGATTGCATCCCGTCAGCCTCAACCAAGGACCCTCCAAGACCTTCGCATTGCCCTTTCGGAGGAATGGGATCGACTGCCACAAGAGCTCTTGGACCTCTGATAGAAAGCATACCACGTCGCTGCGAAGCATGTGTGGCCATTAGGGGTAACCATACACCCTATTAACAGAATATTTTGTTGTGGAAGACATTGTCAAGTTTTGTTAGTTGTTGTCAAAGGTGTACCTTAGCTATCAGAACCTTTCTTACACAGTCTTTTTTCTTTTTTGTTGATAAGTTGTGTGACATATGGTGTGTGAGTCAGCTTCCGTTTGTTCAGCAATCCGTCTGACATTCCTATCGGGTGGTATGGCCTCGTTTAGTGATTATGCTTAACTTTTGGACACTAGCGTAGTATAGGCCACGGCAGCCAGCCCCTCACCTTCTCCGAGCATCTCCTCCACCGCAACAAATCTCCCGGCCTGAGAGACGGCGTTACCGTCTAAGAGGCCCGCCTCCCCCTTCAGGCGAGGAATGAAAACATTTTATTATTAACAAATACATCGTAATTGGGAATTAACCCGGCGGCAATGATCACTTACAGTAGTCTTCAGTAATAGCCTTGCTCATGTTGTGCTTAAGGCGACTCAATACTTCACAGACTGACCTCTTATCTGCGGGTCAGATCGGTGTATATGCAAGTCAAAAAATTCCTGCAACAGATAAACTTGGTAATCAATAGAAAGGATCTATTTATAAGATGGCGATGGTGGTCTGAATGACAAGGTGGGGATACGAAGCTGGAACAGGTACATAATTTCAAGTATTTAGGTTGTGTGTTCTTCCAGGATGGTAATTTTGCAAGTGAGATAGAATAAAGGTGTAGCAAAGCTAATGCAGTGAGCTCGCAGTTGCGATCAACAGTATTGTGTAAGAAAGAAGCCAGGTCCAGGACAAAACTATCTTTAATCTTGTCTGTTTTTAGACCAACTTAGCTTTACGGGAGTGAAAGCTTGGTGGACTCAGGCTGTCGTATTAATAAGTTAGGAGTAACAAATATGAAATTAACGAGGATGATTGTTGGTACAAACAGGAGGGTACTCGGCATGAGGAGAGAAAAGCTAAGTTAGGAATGAACTGTATGGATGAGGTGGTACGTATAAACCGGCCTCGGTGGTGGGCTCATGTGAGGCTAATGGAGGAGGATAGGTTACCTAGCAGAATAATGGACTCGACCATGGATGGTAAGAGAAGTAGAGGGAGACCAAGACGACGATGGTTCGAGTTTTTAATTAGTTAAAGGAAAGAGGTATACGAGGCCACAGAGTTAGTTACAAATAGAGGATTGTGACGGAATTTAGTAAAATCACAGAGGATAGCAGACTGAACGCTGAAAGGCGTAATAGTTTACAATGAAGATCTATGTATGTTTTAAAAATATAACATACAAGTTGTAATCTATAATATTTTGGTAAACACGTCTATTTTAAAGAACTTGTCAATTACTTGTGGACAGAATATTTAGGAACTTGCGTATTTTGGCTATGGTGGTGATTATTATTCGGGAGATAGTGGGTTTGAACCCCACCGTCGGCAGCCCTGAGGATGGTTTTCCGTGGTTTCCCATTTTCACACCACGCAAATGCTGGGACTGAACCTTAATTAAGACCACTGCTGATTCCTTCCCACTCCTCGGGATTTCATATCTAATCGTCGCCATAAGACCTATCTGTGTCGGTGCGACGTAAATCAACTTGTAAAAAAAATATTATTCCTTGGGAAAGAGAAAGTAGGCACCCATCCCCTACACATTTTAAGGCATAATATGAAAGTAAACAAGAAGTAATCTGCCAGGCTGAATGGCTCAGACGGTTGAGGTGCTAGCCTTGTGATCCCAACTTGGCAGGTGGTATTTGAAGGTACTCAAATACGCCAGCCTTGAGTCAGTAGAATCTGATTTACTGGCACGTGAAAGAACTCCGGCGGGACTTAATCCCGACACATCGGCGTCTCCGAAAACCATAAAAGTAGTTAGTGGGACGTAAAGCCAATAACATTATTATTATTATTATTATTATTATTATTATTATTATTATTATTATTATGTGCGTATGGACCCAATGGATCACGCAAAGCTCTAACGATTCTGTTTTCTGAGTTGCCAAACAGCTCTCATCCTTTCTCCGTGGATCCTTTTTCGTTCTTCTGTCCACTTTGCTCCAGTCTTCTTTTTCACTTCGTTCTCTGGTTGCACTTTCCATCCATTAATTTTTTTCCTATAAAGGTTTCTGTCCGCGGTGTCATTTGGGTTTATCTGGGCTTTTTCCAGATCCTTCTTCACTTCTAGTACCCATGGAATATTTTTTAGATGTTCTATGTAGGTGAGAATCTTGTGTGTCAGTCTACTTGCCGGCAATCTGTGGACGTGCCCATAGAATTTCAGACGTCTTTTGCGGATGTCTGCTGCAATGTTGGAATGCTCTTCTGTCTCTCTGCGTAACCTCAGTCTATATCCATCTTCTGTCTTTCGGGGACCGAGAATTTTCCTCAGGATTCTCCTTTCTTCTTTTAAAATATTTTCTAGGTCACCTTTCCCGTTTAGTGTAAGGGTCTCACTGGCATATAATACTTCGGGCTTTATTACTGTATTATAGTGTCTGATCTTTGCAAGGCGGGACAAGCACTTTTTATTGTATATGTTGTGAACCCTACCGTAGGCTTTCCGAAATTTTTGTAGGCGAATTTTCTGGGCAACCTTCTCGCCTCCCGTTGGTTCAAGTATTTCTCCCAAGTACTTGAAGTGTGGTACTCGGTTTCCTAGAAATGTTACATTTCGTTAGAACTATTCACAGATAAATCTTTATTCCAGGGAATGCTCAGCTCCTTGGATGAATGAAAAGCCTTCATTCCAAAGGATCCCGTGTTCGATTCTCTGTCAGACACATGGCAATTCCTCTAGCTCAGAAACTGCGTGTTCGAGATGGTGATTGATTGTGTGTGTGAATCGGATAATTAATATTGATAGGATTTAGTATATTAATAGTTTCACTATGAGTATGTTGTATGACGTTGCAATATTATTCAAATATGCATTTATATATATATTATTATTGAAGTATTTTACATATTTTTACTGTAATATGGTTCATTGCAGGATTGGATCTGGATCTCAACTATGCCACTGCTAAAGACAAAAAAGTAAATCAAAACTAAAGTAAAGAAAATTAAACTAAACAGTACAAAAATGAACTAAAAAACAAAAAGTATATTATTATTAATAGTATAAAGGAAAAGAAAAAAACTAAATCAAACATCTTGACGGCTGCATACTTTCGTTGCAATATTATCAAATATCTTCTTGACAGCTGGACAGTTCTATTCGTGTTTCAGGAAATATTTATTGCACTTCCGCAGTAATTTCTTTTGCACATTTAATGTGAATCTGTTGTTGATCGAGGGCAATGCTACGGAATAAACGCTGACGTAGGCTAGAGAAAGTATTAACTTTTATGTCCTGCTCTTCTAGGAAACACCTGTGAATAATACATACCATACTTCCAAGTTTAAACTTTTCCCTGTTCAGGATCTGTGAATATATTTTATTGTTCCTTTAGACCACTTTCATACTGGCCCCGCGGAAGCGGGCCTGCCTCTTATCCGGAGGCCCCGGGTTCGATTCCCGGCCAGGTCAGGGAATTTTACTTGGATCTGACTCTTATCCGGAGGTCCAGGGTTCGATTCCCGGCCAGGTCAGGGAATTTTACTTGGATCTGAGACTGGTTCGAGGTCCGCTCAGCCTTCGTGATTACAATATTGAGGAGCTACCTGACGGTGAGTTAGCGAACCCGGTCTAGAAAGCCAAGAATAACGGCTGAGAGGATTCGCCGTGCCGACCACACGACACCTCGTAATCTGTAGGCCTTCGAACTGAGCTTGGTGGGCCATGGCCCTTCCGGGCTGTTGCGAAATGGGAGTTGGTTTGGTTTAGACCGCTCTCCACGTTGGGAAATGTATTGGTAGTTATAAAATGTTTTGAATCTCTTTTCATCTTCTTTTTCTACTGCTTTGTCCCACATCTGTAGGGTCGCGGGTGCGAGCAGTGTCGTACATGTTGATTTCGCCCTGTTTTACGGCCGGATGCCCTTCCTGAAGCAACCCTAAGGAGGGATGTAATCGGTGCATTGTCTGAATATTAATTAAGAGGGAAGTGATGGGGCAAACACAAACACCTAGTCCCCGAGCCAGAAGAATTAATCAGACGCGATTAAAATCCCCAATCTGGTCAGGAATCGAACCGAATACGTCAACGCTGACCATTCTTCCAGGGGGAAGGACTTTGAATCGTTTTAATAATTAATAATAATGTCATTTGCTTTACGTCCAACTAACTACTTATACGGTTTTCGGAGACTTCGAGGTGCCGGAATTTGGTCCCACATGAGTTATATGTGGCAGTAAAGCTACCGACACGAGCTGGCGTAATTGAGCACCTTCAAATACCACCGGACTGAGCCAGGATCTATTAATAATAATAATGTTATTTACTTTACGTCCCTCTAACTACTTTTACGGTTTTTCGGAGACCCCGAGGTGCCGGAATTTAGTCCCACATGAGTTCTTTTACGTGCCAGTAAATCTACCGACACGAGGCTGACGTATTTGAGCACCTTCAAATACCACCGGACTGAACCAGGATCGAACCTGCCAAGTTGGGGTCAGAAGGCCAGCGCCTCAACCGTCTGAGCCACTCAGCCCGGCAATCCAGGATCTAGCCTGACAAGTTGGAGTTAGAAGGCCAACGCCTCAACCGTCTGAGTCACTCAGCCGGACACTGAGCTGGTGGTGGTGGTGATTATTGTTTTAAGAGAAAGTACAACTAGACAACCATCCTCTATATAACACTAATCAGAGGGAGAAAAATGGAAGGTGTCCGACACTTCGTAAAATGAAGGTATCGGCCAAAGAAAGACAAAAGCCACGAAAGGCGTGAAAATGAGACTCCCTAGGCCTCGAATGCTCGCAAGAAAGACAAAAGCCACGAAAGGCGTGAAAATGAGACTCCCTAGGCCTCGAATGCTCAAATTCCTTCGGGGTCCGATAAGAACTAGAGTTGACCAAGGGAAGTCTGATAGGATAGATGAAAGTGAGGAGCCTGGCACAAGTAAGTGGAAGCATTGCCAGGACTCAGCTAAGGGCCCCGTGTTCGCCAACCCACGCTCCCAAGTTAAGAACCTGTCGGGCCCATTATAATCGCCTCTTATGACAGGCAGGGGATACCGTGTTTGTTATCCTACCGCCCCCCACCCACAGGGGGAGCCAGGCATTGAATCTTCTTCTTAAAAGAAATCGACCACCACTTCACCAATATCTTTAAATAGACTGGACTTACATGTTATTATTATTATTATTATTATTATTATTATTATTATTATTATTATTATTATGTGCCTTTGCTGGCAAGATGTAGTGTTTACAGTGCACTATGTCTTCTGGTTTGGGCTAGAATAAAATTGTTATTTTCATTGACCTGTCACAGTCTTATACTTGGCTTTGACAATATGAAAGTGACTGAGGTATGAGCGATGCTAGTAATGCCATTCCTTATGCAGCCAGTCCCTGCTATGAATGGTGTGAAAATGTTGCTCATAGGGTCGGTTGGTGCACGCATTTCAGTGGACTTGGCAGACTGATATGCAATAGCAACTTCTGGCCTAGTGAGGAAAGCAACGGGAAACTACCTCACTCCTCATTTCCCTAGTACGCCTCTTCAGTGACACCTAGGCAATCTATGACAGCTAATGGTGGACCTGTTGAGGATCCAACCAACATACATTATTATTATTATTATTATTATTATTATTATTATTATTATTATTATTATTATTATTATTATTATTATTATTATTATTATTATTATTATGGGTTCGTCATCCATGCTCTAGACTCAAATCCTATGACCTCAGTGTATCGGCTGTGAGTATTTTATATGTTATGCCGTTTAAGCTGCCTGAGTATCATTTTTCAAAGTTTAGGTTTACACTACAAGATGTGAGAGATTTTTATTCGTTTTCCCGGGTAAACACCAAATGTGTGACCATTGATCTAACATGCCGACATCGTACGACATAAAGTGCTCAATAGATTTCTTCCCGGCCTCTACGACACCTTTGTCAAGTTTGAAGTCACAATAATGGGATCCATAGACCAACACTCCACAACTGATCCTCGCAGAACGTCTCAAGCTTACGCACAATATTCACAGAGCTCAGTTCAACTGCAGAAACAGTGTCTCTGTTTTCCATTTCCCTTCTATGTATGTTGCTTATTAGCATTCCCGGATGGTAGCAGCACCACCAACTTTCTACATCCGCGTTTGCTTTAAAGGTCATTGGCCTTTTCGTTGTTATTGTTATTTTTGTTGACCATCTAAGCAGCGTACTTGATTACGAATTCAACTTTTACACTAAAAGGTTTTTTTTTTTTTTTTTGCTAGGGGCTTTACGTCGCTCCGACACAGATAGGTCTTATGGCGACGATGGGATAGGAAAGGCCTAGGAGTTGGAAGGAAGCGGCCGTGGCCTTAATTAAGGTACAGCCCCAGCATTTGCCTGGTGTGAAAATGGGAAACCACGGAAAACCATCTTCACTAAAAGGTTTGAGAGTGATCCTGGTTCACCTGTTTGGCAGTTAAGGGCGTGACTGGCGGTGATTATTGTATTCAACCTTTCACTCCCAAAGTATTTCCAATGATGGAAGAAGATGCTTCCATGAAAAAATACTTACAAGTCAGTAATCACTACTCGCTCAGTTGGCAGGTTCTCTATCAATTGTTTACCTAGATAATTAATTTTCTTTAGGTAATGTCAAAGAAGTCCGCCTCCGTGTGTAGTGGTTAGTATGATTAACTGCCGGGTTCGATTCCCGGCTCTGCCACGAAATCTGAGAAGTGTTACTTGGGCTGGAACGGGGTTTACTCAGCCTCGGGAGTTCAACTGATTCGATTTCCATCTCAGCCATCCTCGAAGTGGTTGTCCGTGGTTTCCCATTTCTCCTCCAGGCAAATGCCGGGATGGTACCTAACTTAAGGCTAGAGCCACTTCCTTCCTTCTTCCTTGTCTATCCCTCCTCATCTTCCCATACCCACCCCTACAAGGCCTCTCTTCAGTATAGCAGGTGAGACCGCCTGGGTGAGGTACTGGTCATTCTCCCCAGTTGTATCCCTGACCCAAAGTCTCACGCTCCAGGACACTGCCCTTGAGGCGGTGTAGGTGGGATCCCTCGCTGAGTCCGAGAGGAAAACCAACCATGGAGGGTAAACGGATTAAGAAAGAAAGAAAGAAACAAAGAAAGATAGAAAGAAAGAAAGGAAATGTCAAAGAAGTTGGAAATTTATCGAACATCTCCCTTGGTAAATCATTCCAATCCGTAAATCCTCTTCTTACATACGAATCGTTTGCCCCAATTTGTCCCCTTGAATTCCAACCTTATCTCCATATTCAGATCTTTCCGGCTTCTTTTTTTTTGCTAATGGTTTAACGCTGGTATAAACAGGTGGGAACAATGGTAGGAGGGTACTCGGAATGAGGAGATAAAATATAAATTAGAAATTAACTCGATGGATAAACCTGCACGTATAATCCGGCTTCAGTGGTGGAGTCATGTGAGGCGAATGGAAGAGGATAGGTTACTTAGGAGAATAATAGACTATATTGTGGAGGGTAAGAAAAGTAGAGGGAGACCAAGACGATGTTTAGACTCTGTTTGTAATGATTTAAAAATATGAGATATGGAACTAAATCAGGCCACATGGGGGGTTGTGGCAGCGATTAGTAAATTCACAGAGGCTTGCAAACTGAACGCTGACAGGCATAACAATCTATAATGAAGTACGTTTGTATATCTGGTGGTGGTGATTATTGTTTTAAGAGGAATTACAACTAGGCAACCGTCTTCTATATAACACTAATTTGAGAGAAAAATGGAAGTGATCGGACACTTCAAAAAACGAAGGTATCGGCCAAAGAATGACAGGGGCCACGAAGGGCTTGAAAATGAAAGACTCCCTAGGATTCGCAAAATCTAGTATCGTCGGGGTCGGAAAAGAACAAGAGTTGACCAAGGGAGGTCGGATAGGATAGATGAAAGTGAGGAGCCTGGCACAAATAAGTGCAAGCAATGCCAGTACTCAGCTAAGGACCCCGTGGTTGCTAACCCACGCTCCCAAAATTGGGAGCCCCTTGGGCTCCTTTTAGTCTCCTCTTACTTCAGACAGGGAATACCGTACGTGCTATTCTACCGCCCCCACCCACAGGGGAAAAGAGGGTTAAGACTGGGAACGTAGCGGCCATGGCCTTAATTAAGATACAGCCCCGGCATTTATGTGCCTGGTATGAAAATGGGGAAATCACGGAAAACCATCTTCAGGGCTGCCGACGATGAGATTCAAACCCACTATCATCCGAATGCAAGTTCACAGTTCCTCGACCATAAACGCACGGCCAATTCTCTCGGTTTTTCCTACTTTTAAAAACAGTACCCAACCTTATTTGTTTACTAATGTCATTTCATGTCCTCTTTCCTCTGACAACTCGGAAATTCCGCTTGGTCGAGCAGTTCGTCTCCTTACTCATAGGTCTTCCCCAAACTAAAGTTTGCAATGTTTTCGGTACACTATTCTTTTGTCGGAAATCACCCAGAATAAATCGTGCTGCTTATGTTCACATCTTGAAGATGGCGTTTCAGGGTTGAGTGGCTCAGACGGTTGAGGCGCTGGCCTTCTGACCCGAACTTGGCAGGTTCGATCTTGACTTAGTCCGGTGGTATTTGAAGGTGCTCAAATGCGTCATCCTCGGTAGATTTACTGGTACTTAAAAGAATTCCTGCGGGACAATATTCCGTCACCTCAGCGTCTCTGAAAACCGCAAAGGTAGTTAGTGGGACGTAAAGCCAATAAGATTATGTATAATTAAGACGACGCTATAAATATTTCATATATTTTCAGACATCCTTCCGTTCAAATATTATTGACGTCATGTGGAATCATAAATCCTCATGAAAGTTCTTGAAATCTGTGAAACAGTAATACATATTTAAATGCCATAACCGAAATATGCCATTGATGCGAGATATTCTAGGTAACTGAACATGAAATAAGGCTAAGGAAATTGATGCAGCGAATAAATGTAGAATAAAATAGAAGATACAACACTACAGCACTACAACACAGTAGTGAAACCAGAATGCCTGTGTGCCAGCGAATGTCTAGCACTGAACGACGAGCTTGATAAATTAGAAATATTAGAAAGAAGAATTATAAGGAAAATATTAGGTCATCTAAGAATTGCAGAGTTTTTGAAACTAAGAAGTAACAATGAAATTTACCAAAACATAGAAAACATATCAGAAACAATTAGAAAAAGGAGATTGCTATTTCTTGGACACATTTATAGAATGCATGACAAGAGACTAAACGAATCTTCGAGTACCTGTGGGAAAAGAAATCAACCACCACCTGGATTCAAAAAATCAAGAAAGACCTGGAAAAGAACAACATACGAGAAGAAGAATTCTTGGAAAGAAAGATTTTTAGGAAGAAAGTCTTACAAATGGAAGGATTCTAAGGGAGGAAGGAAAATAAAACAGGCACAAAGTGGACTGAAGACAGTGTGGCTACTCCAACCACTACTCTTATACTTACATCTCCTTCACACAATATACATAACATTTGTTTGAGCGTCAGTTGCTTTTTTAAGAAAAACAACAAAATTCGGTAGAGCATACCTCTTATATCAATTATCTCAAGGCGTGAGGTGATAAACTCACATATCTGGCAATATACAGGGATATGGATCAGGACAATATTAAATTACTGTTGCATTTCCACAATTGAGGATTGTACATGGAACTGGAATCACTTATTATAATTAAAATAAAACTGAGTTTATGACTATAATTTACGTCACAATGAACAATCATTGACGTCTTTTAATTTAACCCAAGAAATATATCGTGAGATTTGCGGTATTAAGAAAAGGAAAATTTAATCTAAACAAAAAAAGCTATTGGCATGAACTTGAAGTGAGATGTGATATCGCCGCTGATTACACTCTTCTTCATGTTATGAATGCATAACATGTCTGATGCTTTAATTACCTGTTGTCTGCATACACCGCTGTTGAACTTGAAAATTCTTGGGAAAACCTGTGAGCTGAAGTCGGGAGCCGTCTGTTGTTATCTTCTTATATAACAAGGAGTTGGCCTACATACCATGTACGCGTGTAGGGAGCTCCAATGTAATTACGTCCACTCAATATATTATAAGAGATTTGAAAATATTATGGAGACATCTTGTGAAGTCCATCCTCACAAGAAGATGATGTTTCTTTATCAGCATAGTACCCGTCTCTGCTCGGATACAAGCACCACTTGTAGACTTCCTCGATGATTACCTCTTCAAACACAACTCGTAGCTCTGACCATCACACTAAGACCACTTCTTCCATTTGATACATCTGACTGTTACATATGATCTGCACGATATGAACTGCTTATGAACTGAGTACCATCAACTGAATAGATATGATGAACTGAGTACCTCTCCTTACCGTAGCATCACCTTATATCACCTCGCGATGACGACTCATCTCCCCACTCACTGTTCATCCCTTCCACTTCCACATACAGTAGCTGGCGAATACTGACACTTGGTCGTAATCACGTGTCCACGCACTGATGTCATCAGTCAAGCGTTGTCTAAGCTTACCCAAGCGGATCGAGAATGACTAGGCCGAATGCGTCACCGGGAAATCTCCTTGCACAGTTAAACATAGCCTCGATTGCAAAATACTATGCCAGCTCATCTAGCCAAAGTTACAAGCCACAGCATGACAATATGAAACCAACAAATCTCACTTACTACAATACAGAATAATTACAAACATATTCACTTAACCTATGATTAAATACAATAATATACGCGATACCTAATTATTACAGTCTAAATGATGAGAAACAGAATATATAAAATCTAATGAGTCGGGTTAATAATGATAATAATAATAATAATAATAATAATGATAATAATAATAAATACTGAATGGAATCTGTAACCTAGTTGTACGGTTACAACAGGAAAAAGGAGCACAGTGAAACAATGAGAGAATACTGGAAGAGAAGGAAAGAACAACTAAGGAGGAACTGAAATTGTAACGTGGTTCTTAGAAGGCCGGAACTCAAGAAGAAGAATAAGAAGAAGAAGATACAAAAACACACGCGACAAATATTGGATCTAACTAAATCATTTAAAAATGCATAGTCAGAAGAGATTAGCATAATTATGTTGTTCTCTAGCTACTCTAGACGACTGCCATGCAATTAATCTTATCGTTATTTCAGGTAAGAATAACTAAAGAATATTTATAATCCTACCTTACCTTCCTTATCTTTTCTTTCCATTTTAATAAAATGTTAATGTCAATTATTATTGTTATGCGAGTATACTGAGTCCTCTGGGGTTGTCTCCATTGGGAGGCAGTTTTGTAAATTTTTAAAAATGTATAAATAATGGAGTTTTGATGGCTAATAAAGAATATTGCAGGTTAACAAAGGAAAAAGTTTCCCTAAATATCTAGGAGTCACCTTAGGCAGAACACTCTCCTTTAGAAAACAGCTTCGCAACATCAAATCCAAAGTAAGAACTCGCGAAGATTTAAACCAAAAACGGCAACTTTACTTCGATCATAGCTTTGTGACTTGTGTGTTGTCGTCTGCCGAGTACTGCGCTCCTGTTTGGTTGAATAGCCCTCACACCAACCTCATAGATGCGCAGTTCAATACCATGATGCGTCTCATCCCGGCACATCCCACATATTGTCTAATTATCCTCAGCCATGTCCGCCTCTGTGGTGTAGTGGTTAGCGTGATTAGCTGCCACCCCCGGAGGCCCGGGTTCGATTCCCGGCTCTGCCACGAAATTTGAAAAGTGGTATGAGGGCTGGAACGGGGTCCACTCAGCCTCGGGAGGTCAACTGAGTAGAGGTGGGTTCGATTCCCACCTCAGCCATCCTGGAAGTGGTTTTCCGTGGTTTCCCACTTCTCCTCCAGGCGAATGCCGGGATGGTACCTAACATAAGGCCACGGCCGCTTCCTTCCCTCTTCCTTGCCTATCCCTTCCAATCTTCCCATCCCTCCATAAGGCCCCTGTTCAGCATAGCAGGTGAGGCCGCCTGGGCGAGGTACTGGTCATACTCCACAGTTGTATCCCCCGACCAAGAGTCTGACGCTCCAGGACACTGCCCTTGAGGCGGTAGAGGTGCGATCCCTCGCTCAGTCCGAGGGAAAAACCGAACCTGGAGGGTAAACAGATGATGATGATGATGATGATCCTCAGCCATATCTCCCCATCTGATCTTCGACGTAAAAACGCTCTCCTCAGGGAGTTCAAGAAAGTAATGAATAATCCCAAATTACCAATACATAACGATATCGCTGTTGCCCATCTGAATTTCTACGGTCTCTAAGTCCACCAAAAAAGAACTGCAATAGAATTGAAAAATACCAACTTCAAAATGACTAGGGAATGGCGGGGAAGACAAGATACAAGACCTGAGTCAACTCTGTCACGCACTGCTTCGTTGCTGCTACCTAGATCTGACTTACCTCGGAAAACCTGGTCTTATCTCAACAGGATACTGGAGGGCAATGGTAACTTCGCAGATTTCCGCTCCAAATGGAAAATAATTTCTACACCGATCCGCGATTGTGGTGCCTCTAAGCAGACCATCCAGCATATTATCACCGAGTGCCCAAGTCCGACTCGTTGGCTGAACGGTCAGCGTACTGGCCTTCGGTTCAGAGGGTCCCGGGTTCGATTCCCGGGCGGGTCGGGGATTTTAATCTTAACTGGTTAATTCCTACGGCGCGGGGCCTGGGTGTATGTGTTGTCTTTCATCCTTATCAAGACGCGCAGGTCGCCTACGGGAGTCAAATAGAAAGCCCTGCACCTTGGCGAGCCGAACCCGTCCTGGGATATCCCGGCACTAAAAGCCATACGACATTTCATTTTTCACCCAGTGTCCAAAAGGAAATCACAGAAATAAAATAACTGATTTTGTTCGTACGTTACCAGATACAATTAGTTAAATTAACAGGTATAGTTTGTTTTATATTCCCAAATCAGTTAACGTGTATGTATTGTGCCTGTAAAGCCTTATCCTAAAAATGAATTGTTTTAAGAGCAAGTACAACTGGGCAAGCATCCTCTATTTATACTAATCAGAGGGAAGAAATGGAAGAGGACTGAGTTAAAAGAGCTGAAGGTAACTGGAAAAAAAGGAAAGACAAGGGTCATGAAGGGCGTGAAAATAAAAGACTCCTGAGGCCTCACAAACCTAAACCGGTGTCGAAAAAGAACATATGTCGACAAAGGGAGGTCGGATAGGGAAGATGAAAGTGAGGAGCCTGGTACAAGTGGAAACAATGCCAGAGTAAGGTAAGGGAACCTTGGTGGCCAACCCACACTCCCAAGTTCAGAGCTCTGGCGACAGGCAGGAGAAACCGTGGATATATTCTATCTCCCCTACGGATAGCGGGAATGAAAGATCCTCCCCAGATCTCTCAAAAATAAGATCGTAAAGGTCTGAAGAAAACAAGAGTTGACCAAGGGAGGTCGGATAGGGAATATGAAATCGAATAGTTTGACACTAAAAAGTGGAAGCGATTCCTGACTCAGCTAGAGGAAGCGTGGTGGCCAACCCACGCTCCAAAGTTCTGAGCCTCTCGTGCCTTTTGTACCTTATGCATATGAAGAGGAGGTGTAGGGACAAACATAAATACTTAGTCCCCCAGCCAGAAGAATTAATCAGACGCGATTAACATTCCCGACCCGACCTGGAATTGATACAGGAACCCTCTGAATGGAAGGCCTCGACATCAAGGTGCTGGACAGCTGGTACCTTTATTGTTCAATGAAACTGACCTCGTTCTCGCTAATATAAGATGAGACGAATAATTACTTCATTTTGTCCCTTGAAATAATAATCACTAGTGTGGCGTAGAATTTAATAATAATAATAATAATAATAATAATAATAATAATAATAATAATAATAATAATAATAATAATATAATAGGGAGAATTATATCAGGTAAGCGAAAGACTGATTGAGTCAATGAAGAAAACCCAAATTCTACGGACATTTGTTTAAAACTAGAAGAGGAAGAGAGAAATTTTTTTAAACATTTGACAGTAGAAATAAAGTTGCTGACAATCAGGGAAGTAAGAGGGTAGTGAGCAGTTTGGATTAAATCGGGATGACATCCTAAACGGAAAAATGTATAGACCAGTGATCGTCAACTTTAGAGGCTTCCATGACGAACAGAGGAAAGAAGACAAGCTGTCGTAGAAGGAACTGAAAGATTTTGGGCTGCAAATAAGGCATTTTTACAAGTTGCTTTCAGTCGCACCGACACAGATAGGTCTTATGGCGACGATGGGATAGGGAGGGACTAGGAGTGGGAAGGAAGCGGCCATGGCCTTAATTAAAGTACAGCCCCAGCATTTGCCTGGTGTGAAAATGAGAAACCACGGAAAAACATACTCAGTGTTGCCGACAGTGTGGTTCGAACCCACTATCTCCCAGATACTGGCCGCACGTAAGCGACTGCAGCTATCGAGTTCGGTACAAAGAAGGCTTCCAGTAACGTGTGATCAAAGAACGTTTCCAGTAACGTGTGATCAAAGAACGTTAAACGAATATAATAATAATAATAATAATAATAATAATAATAATAATAATAATAATAATAATAATAATACCGAGCTCGATAGCTGCAGTCGCTTAAGTGCGGCCAGTATCCAGTAAACGGGAGATAGTGGGTTCGAACCCCACTATCGGCAGCCCTGAAGATGGTTTTCCGTGGTTTCCCATTTTCACACCAGGCAAATGTACCTTTATTAAGGCCACGGCCGCTTCCTTCCCATTCCTAGGCCTTTCCTATCCCATCGTCTCCGTAAGACATATGTGTCGGTGCGACGTAAAGCAAATAGCAGTAATAATAATAATAATAATAATCTTTTTCCATGAGACAGGAGATACTGAAGTAAGGCAACCAGAAAATCGGACTCCAGCTGATTGGGAAAAAGGCTAGGATTTATTTATTTATTTATTTATTTATTTATTTATTTATTTATTTATTTATTTATTTATTTATTTATTTATTTATTTATTTATTTATTTATTTATTTATTTATTTATTTATTTATTTATTTATTTTGTCTATTCTGAAAAATGCGAGGCACCTTTTCCACGTTGTGGTAGTTTTCTCCATGTTTCAAACTCCAGATTTCGTGGTTTCTTCCGAAGAGTCTGTTACCTGAGGTTGTTCATCAAAGTGAAATATAAAGTAAATTTTCAATTAAATTATCTTTCCTGGATTTAAATAACCTTTCTGGTATTTGATAATGCAATCTTGTGCGTGAGTCCGCAGGACCATGGTCTACCAAGCGACCGCTACTCAGCTCGAAGGCCTGCAGATTACGAGGTGCCGTGTGGTCAGCACGACGAATCTTTTCATGGGTTTCCAGACTGGTGTCGCTATCTCACCGTCAGATAGCTCCTCAATTGTAATAACCTAGGCTGAATGGACCTCGAACCAACTCTCAGAACCAGGTAAAAATCACTGACCTGGGCCCTCCAAGTAAGAGGCAGGTACGCTACCCTAAACCGCGGGGCAGGCTGCGCGTGCGTCATGGCACTAAATATTCCGCGTGAGTCTTAATTCAAGTGTACGTTTTCTAATGGTCAAAAAATATTATATTAGCTTTCTGTAATTATCTACGAGCATTAGACTGATACATTTCATCGTTCATTATCATATTTTAAAACTTACGATAAAAAGTTTTTTTGAAAACTTAATTGTATATGTTATTAAGTGAAATAATACGTACTGTAAGCGAAATCTGCTGCAGTGAGTACGTCTTAATGTGTTACGGTTTGGAAGTTCTGGATTTTCTTTATTCGCACCGAGGCTTAAAACCTGACTTGCGTGTGTAATCTGATATCATGTGTTAAGTGTTGTCATGGACAGGGACTATTTAGCCCGGCTGTTTCACTTTCCTTATAATAGGGACACAGCCAGATCTCATTGTGAGCTATACACTCCGAATAGTAGCATTGTAATGCGTCTAATTCTGGAGAAGACAATATAATTTTGAAGTATGTTCATTTTTTGCTAGCCCGTTAAATTTTACGCTCGCACAGTCTTATTGTGTAAACAAAAGAATGGAAATTTGGATGTTTCATTAGGTACTTCTTCTTCTTTACCTGTTTACCCTCAAGGATCGATTTTCCCCTAGGATTTAACGAGGGATCCCACCTCTACCGCCTCAAGGGCAGTGTCCTGGAACTTCAGACTCTGGGGATACAACTGGGGAGGATGACCAGTACTCCGCGCAGGTGGTCTCGCCTGCTATGCTGAACAGGAGCCTTGGTGGGAGATGGGAACATTGGAAGGGATAGACAAGGAAGAAGGAAGGAAGCGGCCGTGACCTTAAGTTAGGTACCATCCCGGCATTTGCCTGGAGGAGAAGTGGGAAACCACTCAAAACCACTCCCAGGATGGCTGAGGAGGGAATCGAGCCCACCTCTACTCAGTTGACCTCCCTAGGCTGAGTGGACCCCGTTCCAGCTCTCGTACCAGTTTTCAAATTTTGTGGCAGAGCCGGGAATCGAACCCGGGCCTCCGGGGGTGGCAGCTAATCACACTAACCACTACACCACAGAGGCGGACCATGTACAATATATGCAAAACAAATTCCTGGCCCTATCCGGACACAGCAACTGCTGTTCAATGTCACTGCCTTTCCTCCTTTAATGTGACTGGGCGTGACTGATGAAACCAATGTTTGTTTTGAAGAGGCGCCGACAAACCACACGTTGAAGGTTGTTCTCGACTTTGTAGGTGTACTATGTGTATTCATACGTTTTTGCCGGTTTTTGTGATAAAGAAAACACGTTATTTTCAAGGGAAATTCATTGTTTGTATATTCAAACTATTGGCCATCGGCTTCTACACACTTCGCCCATCTTTCAGGTAAGTTATGAATACCATGCCAGAAAAACTTCTTGTATTTTGTGGCAAACCATTCGTCGAGCCATTTTCCAACTTCCTCGAAATTGCTAAAGTGCTGCTCTGCGAGCGCGTGCCCCATTGATGCGAAGAGGTGATAGTCAGATGGCGCCAGGTCGGGAGAGTACGGTGGGTGCAGAAGGATATCCCAGGTGTACTTCACTGGTTTCGCTGTGTAAGACGGTGCATTGTTCTGTAACGAAATCACTTTGCCATGTATTCTGGCCCATTCCGGTCGTCTTTCAATCAATGCGTGATTTAAATTAATCATTTGTTGGCGATAGGGTGCATTAACGGTTTCGCCGGGCTTCAAGAGTTCATAATACACTATACCGCTCTGGACCCACCAGACACAAAGCATGTTCATCTTGCAGTCTCATATGTTCTAGTCGATGTTCACCATATGTTTCTACCAGCAAACGATAACTTTTCACGGCCTTTTCCTTTTGATTATATTAGAAAAGCAATGCGTGCCGCAAATGTTCTTTTCCAGGCACAAACGTCGACATGATTACTAAACGATACAACACACACGCTACTGTTTAGCGAATCCAACTTGTGTGTGTTGGTAGGTTAATGTCAGACGAACAAACTGGCGTATGTGTCAAATTCATACGCTGCGTACTGTTCGCTGGCGTAATTTCTTAGTGAAACCGGAAAAGACTTATGCATACACCTGGTATAGTAGCTGTTTCTTGGGCCTAGTCCTTATGACATCTCGCGTTTCATCGAAGTTCTTTATGCGGCCTTTTTCAAGGGCTCCAGCTTGAATGAAAACCTTGCATCGCTACTCAGAGCGCTTGCTTGCTAAGTGCTCAATTTCAGCACCCTTAAGCTTCTGTGGCCCATGTTCTTTTTAGGATATCTTTATAAAGGAGTTTTAAACCTTTCTTTTTTTCCATAAAGCAGTTCACCGTAGATTAATTTTCTTCGGCAGATGATAATTTTCCATTCGGACCACGCGTCTTGTACAACGCAGTTGATTCTTCAAGAGAACAGCATTTTTACCTGTGGAGTTTTCCAATCGCAGTACATGAGTATTTCTCACAACGGCACACCATTATGTAGTGAAGAATCTTACAAAGGCATCTCATATGAAAGTTGTCTAAGTTCTTAATGATACATCGATATGGAAACCAAGTCTCCTGAGTCATACATATGTCTGTCAGGTCATCAGCCCAGAGGTTGGTTTTCTACCCCGTTTCCCTGAATGTACCTGCCTATAACCCTTCTCAACAAGTTTCCTAACTTATATGTACCACTGCGGTTTAATTGAAGGCCATCTGGGCGCAGATCCCTGTCTCCTACCCACCCATTAGGATCTATAAGATAAGACCTTCATTGGGATAATCACATAAATATGATTGTTAATAAAGGGTACAGATCTCTGCACATGGTTATGATGGTATTTAGGGGTTGTAGTAAGGATGTAAAGGAGAGGGCATATAAGTCTCTGGTAAGACCCCAACTAGAGTATGGTTCCAGTGTATGGGACCCTCACCAGGATTACTTGATTCAAGAACTGGAAAAAATCCAAAGAAAAGCAGCTCGATTTGTTCTGGGTGTTCCGACAAAAGAGTAGCGTTACAAAAATGTTGCGCAAAGTTTGGGCTGGGAAGATCTGGGAGAAAGGAGACGAGCTGCTCGATTAAGTGGTGTGTTCAGAGCTGTCAGTGGAGAAATGGCGTGGAAGGACATCAGTAGACGAATAAGTCTGAGTGGTGTCTTTAAAAGTAGGAAAGATCACAATATGAAGATAAAGTTGGAATTCAAGAGGACAAATTGGGGCAAATATTCGTTTATAGTAAGGGGAGTTAGGGATTGGAATAACTTACCAAGGGAAATGTTCAATAATTTTCCAATTTCTTTGCGATCATTTAAGAAATGGCTAGGAAAACAACAGATAGGGAATCTGCCACCTGGGCGACTGCCCTAAATGCAGATCAGTAGTGATTGATTGATTGATTGATTGATTGATTGATTGATTGATTGATTGATTGATTGATTGATTGATTGATTGATTGATTGATTGATTGATTGATTGATTGATTGATTGATTGATTGATTGATCCTCAAATAGCACCACCAAAGGTTTTGCAGTTACGGCGAAACCGCAACAACCAATGGCAGCGCCAAAATGAAGCGTACTAGGAAAGATGAGGAGTGAGATAGTTTGCCATTGCTTTCCTCACTGGGCCAGAAATTGCTATTGCAATACGACTGACACTACAATCAATACCTTTCATAACAATCACATATATATTTAGTTGTGCTCTGAATGTCATTACTCAGCACCACCAGCAACTTTCATATTGTCACAGCCATGGATGGAGCCAGGACTTCGGTGGAAGCTACAATTTGGTCTGGCCTGTGCAAAGAGACAGGTGCAAAAGTACAGCATCCATCAAGAAATTACAACAAGCGGAGTATACTTATACCATTAATAATACAAGGTTACATATTTTCAAATTAGCACAGTTTTTATGCGTTCAACCTTTACATTTTTCAGTCTAGATCCAGTACTACTGTACAGTACTGGTCAAAAGTTTAGAACCTTATTAAAATATCATGAAGTTCCATCTAGAATCTAAAAATGTGCTACTAGACCTTTGTATTTCTTTTCCTGAGCTCTCACACACAATATGATATACGTCGCTTTAATTTGGTGATTTACGCCAAGTATTGCGTAAGTTATACATTTTTAACTGTTAGAAGATCACATCAGAAGTCAGCATTTTTGTAAATATTATGTACTTACTATATACTCTAACTGGTCTCAAGTATCACCACCAAGATTCTTTTATAGACTTAGCAATAGTGGGCGTCATTTTAGTATAAACACAAAAATTTCCGAAAAAATGCGGCACCGATTTTCGTGCGTTTATTTTTTTTTTTTTTTCAAACCAGAGCTAAAATGGTCAATTTTTCCTTGTTCTTGTCATAGGTCTCAGTGTGAACTATCGGCATCAGAAATGTGTTCTTGGATGCCATCCGCAGAGTGCAAATGAAACTATCAGGGCAGATAAGTTTGACGCCGATAGCTCGTCCTGAGACTTTGGGCCATACATGACAAAGGCAAAAAAAAAAAAAGAGATCAACCATTTTGGCCATGGTTCGAAAAATATAAAACACGCAAAATATGGTGCCGCATATTTTTGGAATTTTTATATTTATACTAAAATGGCCCCCACCTATTCTTAAGTCTACAAAAACATCTTGGTGGTGATACTTGCAACCAATTAGATTATACAGTACATTATATTATCAAACTTTTGATTTTTTGGTGTGACCTTCCACGAGTTAAAAATACATAACTTCTACAGTATTTGGACTAAATGAATTAAATCAGGCGACATACATCCTATTAGATGTGAGAGTTCAGAAAGGAAATTACAGAGGTCTGATGCAAAATTTTAGGTTCTAGGTGACATTTCGTGATTTCCTTATGTAGTCCTAAACTTTTGACCTGTCCTGTACTGTAATATACTATAATTTTTCATCAATAGTAATCTTAATTGTATTATTGTTATTCCCTATCTGACTTAACTCAATAACTGTAACTGACTACAATTATGATTTAAATGCATACTGTAAAAATTAAAAAAATGTATGCGGTTAAGTGTAAGAAAGGGCCAAGAACCCTAACTTCGCCACTTAATAAAGACACAAATAAATAAATAAATATGGATATGTTTTCTATCGGGAATTAGAATGGACAGAAAACAGACATCGCGGTAACCATGCCAAGCAGTGTTCGTCATCTCCTTCCTCACGTTATTATAGCGTGCCAGAACTCTGCCTTCTATAAACAGTAGGTACAAAGGCGGTGTGTATTAAAAGAGTTTCCACTGTTTTTGACTGGCGTTTCGTCTAGGTCACAGCAAAGCCCGTTAAACAGGGTAACATCAATCAATCAATCAATCAATCAATCGATCAATCAATCAATCAATCAATCAATCAATCAATCAATCAATCAATCAATCAATCAATCAATCAATCACCACTGAGCTGTATTTAAGGAACTCGCCAAGGTGGCAGATTCCCTATCTCTTGTTTACCTAATAATTCCTTCAATAATTTCAATGAATTTAGATATTTATCGCACATTTCCCTTGAAAAATTATTCAAATCCCTTACGCCTCTCCGTATAAATGAATATCTACCCCAGTTCGTCCTCTTGAATTCCAATTTTATATATTGTGATCTTTCCTACTTTTAAAAATATCACTCAAACTTATTCGTCTACTAATGTCATTCCACGCCATCTCTCCACTGACAGCTCGGAACATACCACTTAGTCGAACCGCTCGTCTCCTTAATTCCAGTCTTACCTTACCTTACCTATGGCGCGACGGCACGTTTCGGGTCATGGCCTCCCCATTTGCTCTCCGCCAACCTTGTCGATCTCGCGCAGCAACTAATTCCGGATCTTGAGGATGTGTGCTGCGTCCTGATGTATACGATCTCCCCATCTGTTACATGGCCTTCCCACAGACCTTCCTCCTCCACAGTCTCCTAAGAATACCTTCTTTAGGATTTGGTGTTCTTCCATCCTAATTAGATGACCTGCCCATTTAAGTCACTTAATTCGAATGGCATGCGACAGGGGTGCCTCCCCATGCAGGGAATATAGTTCATTGTTATGTCTAATTCTCCATTCCCCTTCTACGCATATGGGTCCATAAATTCTCCTCAGGATTTTCCTTTCGAAGGAATCTATCTTCTCCACGGCTTTCTTTGGGAAGGTCTACGTATCACTTCCATACATCACTGTACTGCGAATGAGGGTTCTGTATAGCGTAACTTTTAGGCTCTGGTTTATATCTCTGCTTCTGAGAAGAGGTAGTACTGCGAAGTTACTTCCAAGTCTTCCCACCTCAAACTTTGCAATATTTTCGTAACACTAGTCTTTTGTCAGAGATGTATCAAAACAAATCGAGCTGCATTTCTTTGGATTTTTTCCCGTTCTCGAATCAAGTAATCCTGGTGAGGATCCCATACACTGGAACCATACGATAGTTGGGGTTTTTACCAGAGACTTACATGCCCTCTCCTTTACAGCCTTACTACAACCCCTAAATACCCTCATAACCATATGCAGAGAGCTGTACACTTTATTTACAATCCTGTTTGTGTGATTACCCCAGTAAAGATCTTTCCTTATACACTGACTGACAGAGCAAATGCAACACCAAGAAGGAGTGGTTCGAAAGGGATGAAAGTTGGGAGAAAAACAGAGACGGCACGGACGAATAATTGATGTTTATTTCAAACCGATATGCAGGTTACACAATGCGCACGGCATCGACTCAGTAGGATGTAGGACCACCGCGAGCGGCGATGCACGCAGAAACACGTCGAGGTACAGAGTCAATAAGAGTGCGGATGGTGTCCTGAGGGATGGTTCTCCATTCTCTGTCAACCATTTGCCACAGTTGGTCGCCCGTACGAGGCTGGGGCAGAGTTTGCAAACGGCGTCCAATGAGATCCCACACGTGTTCGATTGGTGAGAGATCCGGAGAGTACGCTGGCCACGGAAGCATCTGTACACCTCGTAGAGCCTGTTGGGAGATGCGAGCAGTGTGTGGGCGGGCATTATCCTGCTGAAACAGAGCATTGGGCAGCCCCTGAAGGTACGGGAGTGCCACCGGCCGCAGCACATGCTGCACGTAGCGGTGGGCATTTAACGTGCCTTGAATACGCACTAGAGGTGACGTGGAATCATATGCAATAGCGCCCCAAACCATGATGCCGCGTTGTCTAGCGGTAGGGCGCTCCACAGTTACTGCCGGATTTGACCTTTCTCCACGCCGACGCCACACTCGTCTGCGGTGACTATCACTGACAGAACAGAAGCGTGACTCATCGGAGAACACGACGTTCCGCCATTCCCTCATCCAAGTCGCTCTAGCCCGGCACTATGCCAGGCGTGCACGTCTATGCTGTGAAGTCAATGGTAGTCTTTTGAGCGGCCGCCGGGAGTGCAGGCCTCCTTCAACCAATCGACGGGAAATTGTTCTGGTCGATATTGGAACAGCCAGGGTGTCTTGCACATGCTGAAGAATGGCGGTTGACGTGGCGTGCGGGGCTGCCACCGCTTGGCGGCGGATGCGCCGATCCTCGCGTGCTGACGTCACTCGGGCTGCGCCTGGACCCCTCGCACGTGCCACATGTCCCTGCGCCAACCATCTTCGCCACAGACGCTGCACCGTGGACACATCCCTATGGGTATCGGCTGCGATTTGACGAATCGACCAACCTGCCCTTCTCAGCCCGATCACCATACCCCTCGTAAAGTCGTCTGTCTGCTGGAAATGCCTCCGTTGACGGCGGCCTGGCATTCTTAGCTATACACGTGTCCTGTGGCACACGACAACACGTTCTACAATGACTGTCGGCTGAGAAATCACGGTACGAAGTGGGCCATTCGCCAACGCCGTGTCCCATTTATCGTTCGCTACGTGCGCAGCACAGCGGCGCATTTCACATCATGAGCATACCTCAGTGACGTCAGTCTACCCTGCAATTGGCATAAAGTTCTGACCACTCCTTCTTGGTGTTGCATTTGCTCTGTCAGTCAGTGTATTAACACCTAGATACTTACAATGATCCCCGTAAGGAAGTTTCACCCCATCAACGCAGTAATTAAAACTGAGAGGACTTTGCATATTTGTGAAACTCATAACCTGACTTTCTATCCTGATTATCATCATACCATTGCCTGCTATCCATCTCACAACATTGTCAAGGTCTCTTTGCAGTTGCTCACCATCTTCTAACTTATTAATTATTTTATACAGAAATGTATCATCCGCAAAAAGCCTTATCTCTGATTACAGTTCTTTAGTTATATAATTTATACACACAAGAAAACATGAAGGTCCGATAATACTGCCTTGAGGAATTCCCCTCTTTTATGAGAAGTGGGGATTTTAATGTTGAAAACAGGATATAGCAGATAAAGTAGGGGTCGCCACGCTACGAGAAACGTAAAACTAAGCAATTTCCTCAATTGTGCCGAAAGTTTAAGGACTAAAGGGCCCAGAAAGTTTTCAAATTGTGAGTCTTGGATAGCTCTATCAAACTAAGAAAACAAATTTCGAAAATTTCCAGAATAACAGCCTAAAACCGCTTGTCACTTTACTCCTTTGTTAATCACATCCTAGCCAAATTAACTTGAAAATGAAAACCTACAACCTGTTTTCCAGTCAATGACCGGGTCAGGGATGGAATGAACGAAGCCCCATCTTGCGGCGAGGATAGGTATCGTGCCAGCTACCGAAGCCTGCCGCACTCCTCTGGGGCAATGATTAATGACTGACAGATGAAATGAAATGATAGTGGAGAGGGTTGCTGGAGTGAAAGATGATAGGAAAACCGGAGTACCCGGAGAAAAACCTGTCCCGCCTCCGCTTTGTTCAGCACAAAGCTCACATGGAGTGACCGGGATTTGAACCACGGCTAGAAAAATTAACTTATTTACATAATCCTTTCTGTAATGTGTTCCTTGGTTCAGTACCCTCGATTTTTTTTGATTTTTTGAAAAATGTCCACACCGACTGTAGTTACAAGGGCTTGAGTAAGACTGTGCATTGACTCACATCAGCGCTCGTAGTGGTAGATAAAAGCAAACTGCTTATCTAATCGACCGGATAACGATGATTAAGAAAAGGATTGTAATTTTTAGGAATAAATAAAGAATATATTGTCATAAACCGAAAACCCCATGGCACTACAGCCCTTGAAGGGCCTTGGCCTACCAAGCGACCGCTGCTCAGCCCGAATGCCTGCAGATTACGACGTGTCGTGTGGTCAGCACGACGAATCCTCTCGGCCGTTATTCTTGGCTTTCGAGACCTGGGCCGCTATCTCACCGTTAAATAGCCCCTTAATTCTAACCATGTAGGCTAATGCTTGCTTGTTGTTTTAAGGGGCCTAACATCGAAGGTCATCGGCCAACGTAGGCGAAGTGGACCTCGAACCAGCCCTCAGGACCATGTAAAAATCCCTGACCTGGCCGGGAATCGAAGCCGGGGCCTCCGGGTAAGAGGCAGGCACGCTACCCCTACACCACGAGGCCGGCAATATATTCTCATACTTTATTATATTTTATTAACCTAAAATTCGTAGTTCATATCTCTAGGATGTTTTCAACATTCAGTTGCTTGCCTGTGGATTTGTTTTCTCCATCAAGGAGACTCGAACTGACTAACCATGGTGTCAGACTACGAAACCTGACGCCTTAACTATCATCGCCCCAAGGTGGGCTTATTAATTCTACATTCCGAGAAGGTTTTTGAATTTTAAAAGAACCAACGTAGTCGATGCCTGCTACGGTAGACATGTGTCTTAGAATCTTCCTTTCACTATTAATACTGACATTGATCCTCCAACGGAACAAGTTCTGAAATAATGATTGTGTATTTCTTCACATAAAACCAGTCCTGCTTTCATAAAATACAATCTAAGTGAGATCTACAAGATCCTGTACAAGACAATACCGCGCCATAATGTTCACGTTCTCGAACCAACAACCTTTTCTCTCTTGCCTCGTGCATATTTGGTGATCATCTCATCTCTAGCGTGGGACCTGTAGCCTTGTGAAAGTTACCACACACACACTGGCTGGTTTCCAGTTCCGACCTAGCCCTTGAAAGCGAGAGTGACTGGAACACTTTCCTAGTCATGGCCACCCTTCCTCATAGCTGCACGTTACAGAAAGCGCTCACTCACACGGCTTATTTGATACTGCCCGCCTGAACAGGAAAACATTAAGAACCGCAACAGCCAATTACTCACTCTTTATCTGGAACTGTATGGACGTCCACGTTGCATACAAATGGTGTTATTTTGGATGAGACGCGAACCTGTAATTTTTTACGCGCGACTTCGCACAGCAGTAGCCAGAATTTATTAACGAAGGTTACAATTTTTCGGGGCACGCAATTGGTCAAAAGAAACATAGCAGGACGTAAGGTTAGGGCCTGAAATACTGGCGGGCCTAGGTCTTTGAGGGGCCCCACAGACGCTAGAACAGGGATGGCGAACCTATAACAAGACATACCGTTAGGTGACACGCGAACACTACTTCTGCACGCCGCACAACATACTAACATACTACTTTACAGTGGCGGTTCGCCTCTCTCTCGTTCAAAGAAGTTTATTTATCCGCATACCAACCCTCTTTAAGTCTTTATCTTCTGACAGGAACTTGGACGTTTTTTCTTCGTATGCCTCCTTTAATCGATTCTTCCTTAACTTAACCTAGTTCATTTTCTTCATATTCCTTTTTTTTTCTCTTCTCATTGCTGTCTTCTCTTTTGTACATAATGTAATATTTATTTATTTATTTATTTATTTATTTATTTATTTATTTATTTATTTATTTATTTATTTATTTATTTATTTATTTATTTATTTATTTATTTATTTATTTATTTATTTATTTATTTATTTCGTTCGTAATGTCTTTACCCTCCAGGCTCGGTTTTTCCCTCGGACTCAGCGAGGGATCCCACCTCTACCGCCTCAAGGGCAGTGTCCTGGAGCTTCAGACTCTGGGTCGTGGGTTACAACTGGGGAGGATGACCAGTACCTCGCCTAGGCGGCCTCACCTGTTATGTTGAACAGGGGCGGACTATTTATTTATTTATTTATTTATTTATTTATTTATTTATTTATTTATTTATTTATTTATTTATTTATTTATTTATTTATTCCCTCGCAACACCACAACTCTAAAATACACTCAAAACCATACGAAAGGATCTGTAACTTTTTAATGTCACAAAACACATCAGAGTATTTCGGCGACGGAAGGATGGGAAAGCAGCGGCCGTGGCTTTAACTAACCAGCATTTGCCTGGTGTGAAAATGGGAAACCACGGGAAATCGTCGTCACCCTAACCGCTCGGCTGTCAGTAAAGTAACTGTACTGATGAATGCACTATATCACTAAGAAAGCAAATACATTAAAAATGTTGGTTTTCTAGATTCTTTTTAAGCTGACAAACTGTTATTATTTTAGTGAGACAGGATTTGTTTTGCCCGTAAGTGAAAATAGCTGAAGTGCTTCCGGAATCACAGTCGTTATTTTTGTAAAGTGCGTTGTGTGTGAATTATAGGCCTGTCTGTTTTTATTAGCCTATTACCTGAACCTGAAATTAGGAGCGTCTGTGAGGTAAACACTAAATGATCTGGCTAGTTGGCCGTGTGGTTAGGAGCGCGCAGCTGTGAGCTCGCATCCGGGAGATAGTGAGTTCGAACCCCACTGTCGACAGCCTTGAAGATGGTTTTCCGTGGTTTCGCATTTTTATTCCAGGCAAATGCTGGGGCTGTATCTTAATTAAGGTCACGGCCGCTTCCTTCCCATTCCTAGGCCTTTCCTGTCCCATCGTCGCCATAAGACCTATCTGTGTCGGTGCGACGTAAAGCAACTAGCAAAAAGAAAAAAAAAACACTAAATGATCTGTTAGAGCTTGATGGACTGCTTTTATTATTATTTTTTTAACTCAGTCTTCTCCATAAACGGAAATATAGAAAGACTTACTGTACCGGTACCATATTTGAAATAAGTACACTCAGCTACCACTGTCTACAACGACGCATGGACCTCACTTTTCGAACACTATACCTTATACGTATATACAGAGTGATCCAAAAGTCCGTTAACGTTTTACGAGGCAATAGGCTAATAGCATCAGCACCTGGCCACATATTATGATATATTAAAGTATGTTTTTTACTTGAACGCTTTGTTTCCGAACGCGCACCCACCTTCAATTTGTTCTCTCAAATAATAACCGGCAACCTCTCTCTACTTGGCGGTCTGACGCCACGATGTTTGTTGTCATTCACAGGCTTGAAACGGTGTGGGATGCTTGTCGTTTTTGTTAAGGAACTTTTTTTTTTTTTTTGCTAGGGGCTTTACGTCGCACCGACACAGATAAGTCTTATGGCGACGATGGGATAGGAAAGGCCTAGGAGTTGGAAGGAAGCGGCCGTGGCCTTACTTAAGGTACAGCCCCAGCATTTGCCTGGTGTGAAAATGGGAAACCACGGAAAACCATCTTCAGGGCTGCCGATAGTGGGATTCGAACCTACTATCTCCCGGATGCAAGCTCACAGCCGCGCGCCTCTACGCGCACGGCCAACTCGCCCGGTTTGTTAAGGAACTTCAGGTGAATATTCCTTTTATTTATCTTGAAATATCGAGCAATTTTCAAACTTTCAGTTTCTTCGTTTTGGACCGATGTTGTAGATACATACGATTTGCTTTTTTTTTTTTTTTTTTTTTTAAGATTCTGCTAAGGTTACATAGGGTGTCAACTACTAGAACAGGATACAAGAGATTATTCCGTGCTTTACAGGCATGTCAACCACTAGCTCATTTCATATGTCAAACTGATCTTCTTGTTAATTTTACTCAGGCTTCCTAAAGATACTCGATGGATGAAGCTGTACGCATAAACCGGCTTCGGTGGTGGGGTCATGTGAGGCGAATGGAGGAGGATAGGTTACCTAGGAGGATAATGGACTCTGTTATGGAGGGTAAGAGAAGTAGAGGTAGACCAAGACGACGATAGTTAGACTCAGTTTCTAACGATTTAAAGATAAGAGGTATAGAACTAAATGAGGCCACAACACTAGTTGCAAATCGAGGATTGTGGCGACGTTTAGTAAATTCACAGAGGCTTGCAGACTGAACGCTGAAAGGCATAACAGTCTATAGTGATAATGTATAATGTAAAAAAAATGTCCTAAAGATACGCTCTCTAATCTGGTAGAATTTCACGTTGATAGCATAAGCGTATCCAGTAGTTGACAGGGGGTGCCAGCTACTGATCCTGAGGTTGTCTCCTACTAACACTAGATTATTTTTTACATCATATTTTGATTCAGGTGTGTAAAGATGGGACCAACTAGAAAATTACCGGTACTGAATTATGAGCACGAACACATGGAAAGGGCACTAACTGATGTACGGAGAGGAATCCCCGTCGCTACTGCAGTACATAAGAATTCGCAAATCTACCGCGATCGTCCGTCCTCACTAGGGATGCTAAAATTTCTCACCACACCTACGGATATGCTGTATAATGCTGTTCACAACATTGCCCCTCAATTGTTGATGAATGACGGCCGCCATGATAAGGAACGTCATCTTTGCTGGAAGCTCAAACCAAACCCACCCCACCGTCACCCCCCCCCCCGCCCCTTTTCCAACGCCGTCACCACCGCCCGTCCAAACCACTCACCCTTCCACGCCAGACCCAAACCCCAAACCAATCTTCACCCAACCTAACCACCAGTGCCACCCAGGCCCCGATTTTTAGTAGTTAGCGCCCTGGGCAAACAATATTTAGCCGCCCGCCCCTCTGCTCGTTTTCCTGTTCCTCTAAAAATAATTGTTTACGAAATAAATATTACAGTTTTCAAGATTATGAGTTTTAAAAGAGCACATTATGCAAATACAGTTCTCATAATTAAACTTATCAAACCAAATAAAGATAACAGCCAAATAAGAATGAGGCTGTTTTTATTTTTATTTAAAAAGCCGTTGGTTCAGTCTGATAGTTTGTATGTAAGTAAACAATTTTAGAAATAAGATACTTTTTCTTTATAAAATTTAAATATATAGATTAAATTCAGGTTTTTAAAGTTAGAATAGTTTAAAGTGTTTTATATAGTATAATAAAATAATTGGAATAATTTGTGGAATGTAAAAGTAATTTGAATGTAATGAATTTAAGACGTAATTCACGCAGTCAATAATTACTCGATCCGCCGGCCGCCGCCCCTCAAAAACTGGCGCCCTGGGCAAATGCCCAGTCCGCCCATTTGTAAATCAGGGCCTGGTGCCACCCACACACGAAGAAAACGCCGGACACCTGCTCCGAAGCCCTCTTCGCGCCCCAAACCAGCCAACCCGCCTCAATCTCTCTCAAGTCCCCACCCCTCCCTGGTCTTCCGATATTATAATTGTCTCAAGCTGAATCACACAGCTGTGTCGTGTACAAATTCTACCCGCTGCAATAGGGGTGGCGGCCCTCACCGCCACACACATTGTAATAAGGGGCCTCGTGACCAGGAGAGGTGTGCTAACTGCAAAGGCAACCATTCTGCCTCTTTCCCTGGGTGCCCCTTCATCAAGCGGGCAATCAGATCACACTACAGGCACGCCAGGCATCTAAACCATCCAAGCCATCCCCAACCACTTCGCTCCTCCGCCGCTCTTTCCATCCGCCCACCAAACCAGCCAAGACACTTCCACCCTCATCCACCTTCTACTTAGCCTGCTTTACCCCCACCTTTCACTCCAAGTCCCAGCCATGCCAAGCAGACGATTAATTGTTCAGTAACTCACCGAAGTCTCCATCCCGCCAAGTCTCATCGCCTTGCCAACCCTCCTCCCTCGTTGTTTAGCCTTCTTCTTTAATATCACCTCTACGAAACATCACACCAATAACGTAAACATTCCCCCTAGCACTAGTTTATTAGATTACTAAAAGTGAAGCGAAGAGAGGGTTTCATTTCTGACGTGTTGAACTTGTTTCTTCACGACAGATCGTTTTTTCACTGTGAAATGAAATGGCGTATGGCTTTTAGTGCCGGGAGTGTCCGAGGACATGTTCGGCTCGCCAGATGCAGGTCTTTTGATTTGACACCCGTAGGTGACCTGCGCGTCGGGATGAGGATGAAATGATGATGAAGACGACACATACACCCAGCCCCCATGCCAGCGAAATTAACCAATTAAGGTTAAAATTCCCGACCCTGCCGGGAATCGAACCCGGGACCCCTGTGACCAAAGGCCAGCACGCTAACCATTTAGCCATGGAGCCGGACTTTTTCACTGTGCTGGTGAATTTCCGATTTTTCGGAGTTTTCTCAGCTACAGACGAGTAGAGGGGCTTAGTGTTCGCCCCGGAACTCTCGGGTACTTGAGCTCAAAAAAACTCGATTGTTACGCTAATGTATCGTATGAAGCGCCATCTGTTGGTCATTTTGTGCACTTTAACTTGGTGTCAATAAAACCCCATGTCATGCCAGTCATGTGTATCACCTCTCTATCTCCAATATTCCGCGAAATATTGCCTCGTCACATGTTAACAGACCTTTGAGTCATCCTGAATATTATTTTGGGTCTGTTTATATGGTTTCTTATTTGAAAATGGTTGTTTCAGCCGTCAATACGACGTTATGCTGCTGTTGTATGAGACGGGGCGAGTCTATCATTAAGAACGTAAGCTTTATTATAACATTCCATATGATGGCGTAAGACACTCTATGTCTTAAAAGAAGTTTCTAGGGCACTGTCACTAGCTTCAGAGAAGTGTTTTCTCTCTGGTGCACTTGGTACTGACCACGTGGGTTCTGGAATGACCTTCACTTTCACCTCACTACTTTCAACATTTCTTTAGTGCGACTTACCGGATGTTAGATTAGAGAGATGCTGCAATTTCGGCGTTGCGTAATGTCTTTGTTTACCGTGTCCTTCAGCATGAGTTAACAGCAAACATTTAGTGCATAGCGAAGCCCAGCGTGTACGCAGAATTTCGTCTATAGTGCGTCTCTCCCTTAAGAGGCAATTCGCGTTAAAGTTGTGCAAGGCCATGAACGTAACGTGAGAAAATTCTATTATAGGCGTGTTTTTAGTGACGAACAGTGTTGCCAACTCAACGGATTTTCCACCAAATTTGGCGGATTTTTAAATGGAACAGCGGATAAATTTTCCATTTAGCGGACAGCGGATTTTTTGACGGATTTTCAAACTTATTTTAGCGATTTTCAGCGGTAACAATATCACCTTTCATCACCAGGATGAAAAAATATAGAACTTAGTACGGCGTAATAGTTTACTTATTCCTGTTTTATTGAACTTAGTGTATGCTGCATACTACCACCCGTTTTCTAGACCAGCTCTGGCCCACAGCCTGAGTCAGTATTTGTTACCATAGTTACTGTACTCTTGATGAGCCGGGTAGTGTCGTGTTTGACAGCGTGTTTCCTTTGACATCAGGTTCTTTTTGGTACGTCAATATATCGAAAGAAAAGATTAAAAAAGTAGTAAGATATTTCGTAAAGAGTGATTAAATAATTAAACTTTAAAAGGCTAGTTGGTTGAGTTTCCCAGTGATCCCAAATACGGACGGTGCGTCTATTGGCAGTGCAATATAAATGCGAAATTGTTTGACATAAGCCGCCTCTGTGTTGTAGTGGTTAGCGTAATTAGCTGCCACCCCCGGAGGTCCGGGTTCGATTCCCGGCTCTGCCACGAAATTTGAAAAGTGGTACGAGGGCTGGAACGGGGTCCACTCAGCCTCGGGAGGTCAACTGAGTAGAAGTGGGTTCGATTCCCACCTCAGCCATCCTCGAAGTGGTTTTCCGTGGTTTCCCACTTCTTCTCCAGGCGAATGCCGGGATGGTACCTAACTTGAGGCCACGGCCGCTTCCTTCCCTCATCCTTGCCTATCCCTTCCAATCTTCCCATCCCCCCACAAGGCCCCTGTTCACCATAGCAGGTGAGGCCGCCTGGGCGAAGTACTGGTCATACTCCCCAGTTGTATCCCCGACCTAGAGTCTGAAGCTCCAGGACACTGCCCTTGAGGCGGTAGAGGTGGGATCCCTCGCAAAGTCCGAGGGAAAAACCGACCCTGGAGGGTAAACAGATGATGATGATGATGAATTGTTTGACATTTTTTCCACGCTTATAAAAAAAATTGAAAACGGTAATGAAAGTGAAAATAACTTTCTAAATAGATTTGAAAATTTCCGTATGGCTTCTGCTGCCGTGAACTGCCAGCATATTCTTTGAAATTTTTTTTTTTTTTTTTTTTTTTGCTAGGGGCTTTACGTCGCACCGACACAGATAGGTCTTACGGCGACGATGGGATAGGAAAGGCCTAGGAGTTGGAAGGAAGCGGCCGTGGCCTTAATTAAGGTACAGCCCCAGCATTTGCCTGGTGTGAAAATGGGAAACCACGGAAAACCATCTTCAGGGCTGCCGATAGTGGGAGTCGAACCTACTATCTCCCGGATGCAAGCTCACAGCCGCGCTCCTCTAAGCGCACGGCCAACTCGCCCGGTCTTTGAAAAAGAATAGTACCATGTGGCTTCATATGAAACAACAGGACCGCAACTCAGCAGTCAGCACATCTGCTTCAGAGAAGATGATGAACTCCTGTTCTGAAACTGGTGAGTGTTGAGTTAATCTCCTTTATTAAAACAGCTGGTACATGCTATTTTTGCTTCAGTTCGAAATTTAGCGGAATTTAGCGGATTCTCAACTAAAATTTAGCGGAGAAAAGATTTATGGGTTGGCAACACTGGTGACAAACTTCGAAATTCCCGATATATATATACCGTATACTTTTATACCATTTAATTGTACCTCATGTTCTACAGATCGAACGGCGGTACAATTATTTAGGTATAAAATTCAGATCGCGATTAAAATGCACACTTTATTATTGTTACCAAGTTTTCGAGGATCACAGAGATGAAAGAAGGTGCGGGCTGGAATGGGTCTATCTACGATAGTCAAAGATGAATTTAAAATTTTAAAATAAATGTTATATTTCTTTTCAGATCTGAAATTTTAACAAAACACTTCACTTGGTGAAAGAACAAGATTTCACGTGCAGAGCAATTTTGGTACAAAACAGAAAAATCACGTATTGGTAATTTACAATCTTGAGCTTCAAGCTCGTAATTTACAAAGGCCCCAACATCGCTAATGTTGCGTTTATAGGCAAGGAGAGATATCTCCCAAAACACAATTTTCAAGAACACTTCGCTCCAACGGTTACAATTTGCGGCCTTCCAAAGGCACCACTCGATATTACACAAATATCTGTTACGTTACCATGCTCTACGACTTCTACCAAGGAGACAGCGCTCCCGAACTCTTACGGCCTACTCAAGGCAACCATTAACTATTACAAAAAGCTCAATAAAATTACACCTTCAGGCCTCTCTAGGCACAACCTACAATTTACAATACCATATTAATTAACGTTTAGTTTACACAGGGGTATCTAGTACCCAGTCTACTGGGCCTTCGTGAAAAGAACAGGTGAAATTACTGGCCCAAACTCAAAAATGTATGGAGGCGTATACTAGCGCTCCTTGAAATCAGAAATAAAAACCCTACTTGGGCTTATGGCCCGATGATGCAGAGGCTAACCCCAAACTACTGAGGTGACTAGATAGACAAGTTAATTTACAATTTACAAAAGAAAATCAGGGAGAGTAACGCACTCTCTATCCCCGATTTACAGTTTAAGTCCTCGACTTACTTGAACTTTTACATTAGAAGGAAGAAAGTTAACATTTTATAATATTTACGGTTACATTACTGAAGATAGGGAACCTTCCCCTCGAGTTGGCTTGCGGAGATAACTACTGAGTTAGAAAATGGTGGCCATTCCCTTACTGATGTTTTGCCTGCCGATGAGTGAGGCTTCTGCCTCCTGTATTAGCACACACACTCAACAACGCGACGATCAGTAAGACAAGTTAACTCGAAAAAGCGACAGCTTTTATACCTGAGAGGAAGCTTCGAGAAGGCTCTGGATTAAATCCGGACATACCCTCTCATTTTATTGGATAGACAAAAATTACAAGAAGCCTATGATTGACTGAAAAATAAATACAGAAAATTTGCCGTTGGCCAGACTCCAAAGCTGACGGGATGAGAAGGAAGTGTTGCAAACCTTGAAGTATCAAAAATAAGGAAAGTCAATTCAGTTCAGAAAACCTATCAACACAAAACTTCTTTAAATTTCTGGTTATTTCAATTTGCACCAGAGTGCATGACCTCAGTTCTTAAATGGAGACATCTATGGAGAAAAGTCCAATTTTCTTGAAATAGTTGTTGCAATCAGTGATACAAGAAAGCAAAACAAAGAAATCCAGTCAGTTAAGGGAACTTTAAAATAACACAGTACTCTATCATTTAGTAGTGACATCTTTTGATCTATGTCCCAACTTCTTGTACTAGATATTTCAATTGTTATATGATAGGTAGCGTTCTTCAAGGCGCTTCATTTAAATGTGCTGGGTTGAGGTGTACCTCTCGGTACAATTATAGTAGTATAATGTTTAAATAATTATTTATTTATTATCGCTCCGGCGATCTATGGACCACGTTTTACAGTCTTTACGTTATTTTTCACCAGTCCTGACTTCACATTCTGCCAGTACTTCTTCATCCTTGCACTGACTTCTTTCTTCTGTTCTTTTGTGTAGGTTCTCTTCTTCTTCCTCTTTTTCTTCTTCTTCTTCACAAGTTCTTCCCCAGTCTCCTGGAAACCCTTGAACTCCTTCACTTTTTGTCTAAATTTGTTTCTGTCCAGTACGTCCTCTTTTTCTACTCCTATCCTGGCCAGGTCGGTCCTTACTTCCCGAAACCATTTTGGTTCCGTCTTCCTTAGGCTGAAGAAGCTGAAAATCCTTTTTGTCAGTCGGTTGGTGTCCATTCTCTGTAGATATCCATAAAATTGAAGCCTTCGCTTTTTCATCAATACGACGACTTCCTCTGTCTTCTGGTATAGTTCTTTGTTGGGTCTAAGTCTTCTCTCCCCACCTTTCATTTTCGGGCTCAAGATCTTCCGGAGCATTTTCCTCTCTTTCTTTCTGATGTTCTCTAGATCTCCCTTTCCAATCATGTCCAATGTTTCTGCTGCGTATAAGCATTCAGGTATGAATAATAATAATAATAATAATAATAATAATAATAATAATAATAATAATAATAATAATAATAATACAATTTTCACAAATATAATTTGAAAGGAATAGTTATTTGTGCAAGAGCCACGGAAAGTGACATTTTATGTTACAAGTGACATGTTGTTTCGAAATGAGTACCGGGAAATGAGCTACAGTACTAGAGAGCCGAACATGTACTCGGACATTCCCGGACCGAACATACAATGACGGACAGAAAAAAAGTGGATCACATTAATCAATGAGTAGGGCCCGGATGTTTATGATCTAAAAATGTTAGAAATATGTAAGTATTTATGACCTAAAAATGTATTAAAATATGACAATAAATATAATTTTCAAAGTTTTTTGGTAACATTTTCTAAATCTTCAAATTCTTGCCGCTGTTTATATTATCATACTTTTAAAATCTAGTACATTCAATAATAATAATAATAATAAATAAGTAGGCCTAATAATATTAATTTGTATTTTTATACGGTATTTTGAATGTATTTAATTACTCAATCCAGAGGTAACTCTCGACTCTGCACAGAATGAAATAAATGTCACATTTTGTTGGGCGATCAGAAAGAATTACAATAGCAAATTACACACATTTGAAACTTTTCAACTAGGAACGATCTTCTATTTTCACACAACATTGACCTGTAACGGGGGAAAGACCGCTCAACATCGCAGGATGTTAGTGGAGCATATTTGAAATACGTCAAATCATTACAGTTCAATTGAGGCTCATCTGTCCTCCTATACAGCTTACGCTCCTAATTCGCATACATATATATTTATAAGAAACATAATTGTAAGAAAATACAGACAACGAACAGGAGATGTGAAAAATTCGTCTTTGAGACGACTGCAAGCAGTTATGCGAAAGTGGAATTTTTTTTTAAAAAAGATGAAAATATGACAAAAATACGAAAATTTGCGAAGAAATATGAAAAATTACCGGAAAATGATATTTAAAAAAAGGTTCAAAAAGGCAAAATATGACTTTATATGACCCGTACAAAATGGATAATTCTGGTCACCGTAGATAAAACCATGCTTAAGTTGTATTTTCTAAGCAAAGAATATAAAGAAAAAAATATGACACGTCACAAATATCCGGACCCTATTAATGAGTCCCTGCCACTTGGGGATGGAAAGTTGTTCCTAGAGTTGATTTATGGTCTATAAACAGCATGTTCCTCTCGAAAACTGCAGAATACATATTCATTGCTTACTAGCAAATGTACCCGTGCTTCGCTACGGTATTATACAGTATATTGTATACGTATTTATTCGTAAATTACTGTAAAGGCAGTGAGTAAGATTACATTCAGTTGCATGTCTCTTAGCGCTATCCTAGAAACAAAACATGGAAGACACCATACGTTGTTACCGATGTAAGGTAGGCATTGGGGAAGTTTTGCTGATAATGGTACGCCACATTTCCCACTGCCAATCACAATCGAGTTTCGGGGTTTCTACTATAAAGGCAGGCTCACTTGACAGCTGCCATTCACAGTAGAGATGGGAAGTTTTCATTATAAAGAGAGGCCCCTTTTCCTAATGCCAGTCACAATCGATCTGGAGAGATTTTATTACAATCGACAAATGCAGCCTACCTAAAAGTATCAACAATCGAGACACAATAAGTTATAGGACCAAAGTTGTAGATCTCTCCAAATTGAACGGTGATTGTGCTATCCGTTTTGTAATACGAGTTATTGTTTAGCCACAAACTACCCCGAAACGAAGGTCTGCACCGTCATTAAAACTGCATCCTATTTCGATATTTTACGGAGCCAATAAGTTATACATTTGAACAGTTTGGAAGTTTTCCTCAAAAAAAAAGAGTGTCCAGGTTTCGGGATTAACACTCGGATAGATAGGGAGTAATTAAGGAAGAAAGTAATACGGTTAAGGAGGTTGAAATTAATAGAAAATAGAATTATAACTGAGGACAGCCGTATAGGATAAATATGTAAATACCAAGTGGATGTACACTGACTGACAGTGACAATGCAACACCAAGGAGGAGTGGTTCGAAAGGGATGAAAGTTGGGGAAAAGACATAGACGGCACGGATGAATAATTGATGTTTATTTCAAACCGATATGCAGGTTACACAATGCGCACGGCATCGACTCAGTAGGATGTAGGACCACCGCGAGCGGCGATGCACGCAGAAACACGTCGAGGTACAGAGTCAATAAGAGTGCGGATGGTGTCCTGAGGGATGGTTCTCCATTCTCTGTCAACCATTTGCCACAGTTGGTCGTCTGTACGAGGCTGGGGCAGAGTTTGCAAACGGCGTCCAATGAGATCCCACACGTGTTCGATTGGTGAGAGATCCGGAGAGTACGCTGGCCACGGAAGCATCTGTACACCTCGTAGAGCCTGTTGGGAGATGCAAACAGTGTATGGGCGGGCATTATCCTGTTGAAACAGAGCATTGGGCAGCCCCTGAAGGTACGGGAGTGCCACCGGCCGCAGCACATGCTGCACGTAGCGGTGGGCATTTAACGTGCCTTGAATACGCACTAGAGGTGACGTGGAATCATACGCAATAGCGCCCCAAACCATGATGCCGCGTTGTCTAGCGGTAGGGCGCTCCACAGTTACTGCCGGATTTGACCTTTCTCCACGCCGACGCCACACTCGTCTGCGGTGACTATCACTGACAGAACAGAAGCGTGACTCATCGGAGAACACGACGTTCCGCCATTCCCTCATCCAAGTCGCTCTAGCCCGGCACCATGCCAGGCGTGCACGTCTATGCTGTGGAGTCAATGGTAGTCTTCTGAGCGGACGCCGGGAGTGCAGGCCTCCTTCAACCAATCGACGGGAAATTGTTCTGGTCGATATTGGAACAGCCAGGGTGTCTTGCACATGCTGAAGAATGGCGGTTGACGTGGCGTGCGGGGCTGCCACCGCTTGGCGGCGGATGCGCCGATCCTCGCGTGCTGACGTCACTCGGGCTGCGCCTGGACCCCTTGCACGTGCCACATGTCCCTGCGCCAACCATCTTCGCCACAGGCGCTGCACCGTGGACACATCCCTATGGGTATCGGCTGCGATTTGACGAAGCGACCAACCTGCCCTTCTCAGCCCGATCACCATACCCCTCGTAAAGTCGTCTGTCTGCTGGAAATGCCTCCGTTGACGGCGGCCTGGCATTCTTAGCTATACACGTGTCCTGTGGCACACGACAACACGTTCTACAATGACTGTCGGCTGAGAAATCACGCTACGAAGTGGGCCATTCGCCAACGCCGTGTCCCATTTATCGTTCGCTACGTGCGCAGCACAGCGGCGCATTTCACATCATGAGCATACCTCAGTGACGTCAGTCTACCCTGCAATTGGCATACAGTTCTGACCACTCCTTCTTGGTGTTGCATTTGCTCTGTCAGTCAGTGTATTTGAAAACAAAATGCCCCTCAATAAATTGTGATGGTATGAGTTACGGATATAAGAAGGCGGTATCAGAGGAGAAATTTAGGTGCAGGGATTCTTAGGTAAACAGATAAGATGACTTATGGTGTTGTTACTTAAGCCGAAAGAGGCAAGACAGAGGCAAGAAATTAAAACGGAAAACAGTAAAAATTATATCAAATGCCAGAAAACACCTTGTGGTGTGAAATAATGGGCTACACTCCTCAGTACTATTCAAATATTAACAATGCCCCCTAGTGCTATTCAAGGAAGATTGTAACCTCCAACGGTATTCCGCCAATATCCCGCAGAATGACTGATTGAAGTCTCTCTTGTTCTATACCCAAGGAACAGCCACGAGTTTCAAAAATGGTAAATCGTTACTTCTCTGTTGGCATGCAGTCAGAGACGTTGCCATGGTAACCTGTAGGTTCGTTGTCGGTCTGTCGGTCACTCGATGCAAAGCATGAGACCCGCAGAAAACAGTAATTTTCTTCGTCATTAGAAGAGGAAGCGAAATTATGTGCATAACAAAAGTTGTTCATAACGAAGGGACGTATCACATATAGTCCACTGATTTTACAGATAATCAATAGTATAAGAGAAAATGGAAGAAAATTGTTCTGGTTTTCCTATAAACTCCATGTCTGTTGAGAGATGAATAAAAACCTTCCCCGGGATGAGTATACTCTAAATATGAAGTTGGATCGAGATTTATCCTGCCATTTCGCCGTGATGGTGGAACAAACAGACAAGAAAAATAAAAACCACTGATACGGTCTTGAGTTGACATAAAACGGATAAATATCTGAAAAATTGGCAAAACAAACGAAATTACAGACAGCGGACTCGCTACAACTTTATTTGTATAGATAAAATCCTCCTTATTGCAACAATTCCCTCTAAATCTTGGGTGTCTAAGGATTACGATTTTACAAAGTGATGCACTTAGTTTGTCCGCCAGCTGTATACCCCATAAACCCTCAATACGGGTAACATATTCTCCCTTGTTAATCAATCAATCAATCAATCAATCAATCAATCAATCAATCAATCAATCAATCAATCAATCAGTCAGTCAGTCAATCAATCAATCAATCAATCAATCGCCACTGATTTACATATAGGGCTTTCGCCTAGATGGTAGATTTCCTATCAGTTGTTTACCAAATAATTTTTTTGTAAACGATTTCAAACAAGCTGGAAATCATCAAACATCTCCCGTGGGAAATCTCTCCAATCCATAATTCCTCTTCCTATAAACGAAGATTTGCCATATGCCTTCTCTAGATCTGCGAAACATAAAATAACTGCCTATTCCTCTCACAGCATTCTTCAACGACTTGACGCATACTGAAAATATTACTCTTCACCATCGATCCGCATCCTCCTTTCCAAAATATATATGAACACCTTGCTTGGTATACTGATTTTATAAAGAAAAGTATAGAATCATGGATATATATTTTTGGCCTTGGTGGTGGGTGATTAATGTTTTAAGAGGAAGTACAAATGGGCAACCGTCCTCTATTAACACTAACAAGAGGGGAAAAAATGGGAAGGGTCCGACAGTTCGAAAAATGAAGGGATAGGTCAAGGAAAGGCAAGGGCCATGAAAGGCGTGAAAAGTAAACACTCCCTCGGCCTCGCAAAGCTATTACCCTCGGGGTCGGGAAAGAACAGGCGTCCGCCAAGGGAGGTCGGATAGGGTAAATGAAAGCGAGGAGAACCTTGGACGCCCACCCACGCAAGCAACGTGAGATCCCTTGGTCCCCCTTTTAGTCGCTTCTGAGGACAGGCAGCGGATAACGTGGGTATTATTCTACCGCCCCCATCCATAGTGAGAAGATGACGCTACTGACCTAGTGTACGTAGACGAACAGTGGTTGTCATGGTTACAATGGTATCGGTAAATTTGTGAGTAGTGGTGGTGGTGATTATTGTTTTAAGAGGAAGTACAACTAGGCAACCATCCTCTATATAACACTAATCAGAGGGAAAAAATGGAAGGGATCCGACACTTCGAAAAATGAAGATATCGGCCAAAGGAAGACAAGGGCCACGAAGGGCGTGAAAATGAAAGACTCTCTAGCCCTCGCAAACCTAATAGCGTCGGGGTCAGAAAAGAACAAGAGTTGACCAAGAAAGGTCGGATAGGACAGATGAAAGTTAGGAGTCTGGCACAAGTAAATGGAAGCAATCCCAGGACTCAGCTATAGGCCCCTTGGTCACCATCCCACGCTCCAAAGTTCAGAGCCCCTGGGGCCTCTTTTAGTCGCCTCTTACGACAGGCAGGGGATACCGTGGGTGTTATTCTACCGCCCCCACCCACAGGGGGATGTTGTTTTAAGAGGAAGTACAACTAGGTAACCATCCTCTATATAATACTCATCAGAGAGAAAAAAAATGGAAGGGATCCGACACTTAGAAAAATGAAGGTATCGGGCAAAGAAAGACAAGGGCCACGAAGGGCGTGCAAATGAAACACGCCCTAGGCTTCGAGTGTTCTAATACCGTCGGGGCCGGAAAAGAACAAGAGCTGACGAAGGGAGGTCGGATAGGATAGATGAAAGTGACGAGCCTGGCACAAGTAACTGGAAGCAATGCCAGGACTCAGCTAAGGGCGTCGTGCTCGCTAACCCACGCTCCAAATTTCAGAGCCCCTGAGGCCCCTTTTAGTCGCCTCTTACGACAGGCAGAGGATACCGTGGGTGTTATTCTACCGCCCCCACCCACAGGGGGAAGGGAAATTTGCGACACTTAAATACAGGCAGATCCCCGTACTAAAATACATATATCCATGTTAATAAATTGAAAATTACAATTCTTTGTCCCATAAAGTGTACATCACGGAACTTACAACCTGTAGATTCTAGCGGAAAATCCACTAATTGGATACACAGACGCTAGTGCAATAGTTGTGGTGTGTTCCTAGGGTCAGGGAACTCTCCATTTGTGTGTTATTAGACTTTCTTCAAGAAACATGCGTTATAAGGATAAAGCTTGGCACGAAGAGTGTTTGCGGTTAAGTCTCGTACCTGTGCCGGGCTATAAAGTAGCCTGTGTGGGCTACCGCCAGTGAAAGTGACCGACCTAGCCCTTGAAAGTGAGAGTGTGTTGTCCAAAACAAGATCTCTTCTTTTTCTTGTTTTTAATTTCACGCTTTCCATATTAAAGAAGCGTCTCTTCCTGTCTACTTCCCTGAAACGGTCACGTCCTTCAAAATATCAAAACAAACATGAAGAAAATTGATCCGAGACGAATGCTAAGGACTGGATCGTGACTTGGCTGTTTCTTCTCGCCACAGACTTTAGCACTAAGTCCAGCTTCCTATAGACCAGGGGATCTCCAAAATACGGCCCGCAGAGGAATTTAACCTTTCACTGGCAGGTTCTCACAGAGTTCTTATGCGGCTCTCAGAGGAAATTATATTTGTAGGAAGCAAGGAATTGGTGGCAGTTATTGAAATGATGCTAACACATACATACAATCTTGAATGGTTATTCAAAATTACTTTACCATTTCTCTTTCTTTTTTTGTTTCCAAACTTGGCCATCTATGAACCGCATACGCCATTATTACTATTATAGAACTTAAGGCTTCTTGGTCTTTCTCCTCTTTCCAGAACATCTTCATTCTTTCGCTTCTCATCTTTCTCTCCTCTACGGAAATGATCCGTCGAGGCCTCCGTTTTAGTGGTTTCTCTTCAATGATTTTAGACTGTCGACTCTTCTTCTGAACTCTCTTCTATTGCGGACCAATCAATCAATCAATCAATCAATCAATCAATCAATCAATCAATCAATCAATCAATCAATCAATCAATCAATCAATCCTGATCTGCATTTAGGGCAGTCGCCCTGCTGGCAGATTCCCTATCTGTTGTTTTCCAAGCCTTTTCTTAAATGATTTCAAAGTAATTGGAAATTTATTGAACATCTCCCTTGGTAAGTTATTCCATTCCCTAACTCCCCTTCCTGTAAATGAATATTTACCCCAATGTGTCCTCTTGTATTCCAACTTTATCTTCATACTGTGATCTTTCCTACTTTTAAAGACGCCACTCAAACTTATTTGTCTACTAATGTCATTCCACGCCATCTGTCCGGTGACAGCTCGGAACATACCACTTAGTCTAGCAGCTCGTCTTCTTTCTCCCAATTCTTCCCAGCCCAAACTTTGCAACATTTTTGTAACGCTACCCTTTTGTCGGAAATCACCCAGAACAAATCGAGCTGCTTTTCTTTGGATTTTTTCCGGTTCTTGAATCAAGTAATCCCGGTTAGAGTCCCATACACTGGAACCATACTATAGATGGGGTCTTACCAGAGACTTATAAGCGCCAGCCCCCACCCCCATCCCCCTTTACATCCTTATAACAACCCCTAAACACCCGCATAATCATGTGCAGAGATCTGTATACTTACAATGATCCCTGTTACCGAGTTTTTGTGGTAGTTAAGCATGAAAGAAGGTGCTGGGTGGTGAATAGGTCTCAAGCTACTAAAGAGAAATTAAATTTTAAAATTTAACAAGGTTATATTTTCTTTTCAAAATTAGGTAACAACAAATAGAACAGGTACTTAGTAGCCGAAATACAACTTGAAATGTACAATTACAGGGATTAAAGAATTTGGGCTTCGAGCCCTGAAAACACAATTCTTGAGCAACTAGCTCAACTTTACGATATACCAATTTCAACAAAAGGGGCAGAAGACCCCACTCAAACCCTGGAGCACTTGCTCCAAATTACACAGCAAAGCCTCCTCGAGGCATACAACTCTCAGTTTTAGAAAAAGAGCCACTCGCTCTTAAAGTTAAGCCTCTCCCAGGCCACACCAAACTCAACTTTCAAGTTGTCCTCAAAGGACATATACACAGGGGTAAAATACCCAACCTACTGAGGTCTATTAGGTGAGAAAAGATTAATACATGACCTCTAAAATACAACTTGAGAGGAGGCGAACTTGCACTCCTAATACACTTTGCTTTTAAAACCTAATCTGGCTCTGGGCCACTAACGCAAGGGCTAATCCCATACTACAGAGGTGACTTAGAGAAGAACACTTTACATTACATAAACGAAGAAAAGTTTGCGAAAATAAGTTCACCTCAAAACAAATGTGAGTGGGAGCTCGAGAGGGTTAGCACTCTCTATCCCAATAGGTAACTTTACAAGAAAAAGAAGAAAAGAGTAGTTACATTTTAGGAAAAGGTTACATGATGGAAAACGCTTCGAACCCGCCGCGAGAGTTAAACTGCCGACCTAGCAAGAAAAGAAGATATTAATAGGCCATTACCTGGTAGTAGATCGCTGCCGAGGAAAGAGGCGCTTCCCGCCTCCTGCTATGTACTTAATACACTGAAAGATGGAACAGAAGTGGCCCGGAGACCCCAAAATCAGCAGTTTATATCCTCTCGCGGAAGATTCTAGGCGTTAGGGGAAATAAAACACCCTCCCACAAAATCTTTATTGGTTCGGGAAAAGAAACCCCTACATAGAGGAAAAAGAAACACATTATTGGTGGAAAATTAATTAAAGAAATTCGGGATTGGCTAGATCCAAACTAAGGGGAAAAAGAGGGGTATACAGCCAACTTAAACAATAACAGAAAGAAATTTAACAAGAAACAAACTTTTGAAATAAAAATTTCTCCAACAAAATAGTTCTTTGATTTCGCACTAGGTTGCACTATTGTAATTCTTCAGTAGTGTCCTCTAGAAGAGAAAGTTCACACTTCTTACTTCAAGCGAAACAAAAACACATCAAAAGTGACACAGTTCAAAAACTCAAAATTTTCCACGTGGTGACATCTTCTGAGAAAGTAGAGAATTAATAGAATAGATAAAGTTCAACCTTCCTCCAGAAGAGGAGTTTCAACTGGCGCAACTTTTAAATAAACAGAGTAGAGGTGTACCGCCCGGTACAGACCTCCCCCCCCAAAAGTTCCTCCAAGGGGTAACACAGAAGAACATAAGTTTTGTTTCCAAAATAAGGTCCAAGTTTTGATGTTGATGTTAAGATTAATTGCGGAAGCATTTATAAGATTTTAGTAATTTGGTTGGTTGCAATTTCAAAATTTTGTTGTTGCAGGTGCAGTAAAGTTTTTCTGTTGTAGTAGTTGAATTTCTGAAGATAAACCTTTAATGCTTAAAAGTGAAGAAAAGTTTTGCAATGTCCACCAAATATTGTTGTTAAATTCCCAAATGTAGTTATCTCTTATAGTAACTGTCCATGTAGTTGATGTAGATTGAGTCGGATGGCCAGACCGGCCGTTGCAGCTTGCGTCCAACGGAGGCCGCTCGGACCCCTCAAGTACCCTGAGATACCGCTCGCCCGCACTATGAGGGGAGCAGAGGTGTTGAAGTACGCCGCGCCCGCGGTGAACAGATACAGGCTGCGGGCATGTAGCAGGTCGTGCGCCGCACATCAGCCTTGGCCGGGAGGTGAGCTCCGGCTCGCCGTGCACATGTCGTCCTCGCTGGAGAGGAGGGGGCCCATCCCCCTCCCCAGTCGCTGCACGGCGCTGCGCGGCTGCGGGGGCGCTGAAACATTAAAGCTAGGCGGCAGAATTGTGTTGGACAATTATTTTCTTTGAGGGTACAGGCTTGTAGAGAGAGTGAGGGGCCAGCGGCGTGCAGATATTCATGGTATTCATTAAGCCACTGTGTAGAGTGGAGCAGGAGACGGGAGCGTGGTAATGGCCGTGGCAAGAACAGGATGGCAGTTTAACGGGTCGGGGCAGGTTTTACATAAGGCTTACATAAGAAACAAAATCCTATAGAAGGGGCAGAATGCCTTAAAAGTGAAACTCAAAAAAAATATAACCTTCATATCCTTTCAAAATAATATGAAGCAAGTTAACACAGAAATTACACCGGTTTCACCTGGGACAGGTGAACTCTAAATATCCTCTCGGTGGCTGGATTACTTAGCAATAAGGTAACCGGCGTAAGAAAATCGAGAATGATACAAGGCCCATGAAATCTGGGGGCAAGCTTGCCCGCGGGAACAAAATTTTTGACCATAACCTGGTCACCTACCTTCAAGGTGGTGGGTCTCCGTCCACGATCATACCTTTCCCTAACCTTTTCATGAGATACTTTAAGATTGGCTTTAGCCTTCTTCCAAAGATCTTTAATGTTATCCGGATCTATTGTCTCGGGTAGAATGTCATTCAAAGACCAGAGGTTAGAGAGCGGCGAGTTGGGAACAAACTTAAACATTAAAGAAGCTGGAGTAAACTTGTGAGATTCATGAACCGCCGAATTCAAAGCAAAAGCTATCCAATGCAGGGACGTGTCCCACCTGGAAGGATCTTCATGATGATAGGCAATGAGTGCGGACCTGAGATTACGGTTAACCCGTTCAGCCAGAGATGGTTGAGGATAATAAGCAGATGTAGTTACATGAGAGATGGACAAGTCAAAACAGAATTTACGAAATAAATTTGATGTAAAAGCCTTAGCATTATCAGATACAATATATTGACACGGACCAAAAGAAGCAAAAATAGAATTTAGGCAAGTAATGGTGGACTGAGCGGTAGCCAGCTTAGTCGGAAATAACCAGGAAAATCTTGTAAAACCATCTACACACACAAAGATGAACTTGTTGGCATTACCCTTTGACTGGGGGAAGGGTCCCACATAATCGATATACAGGCGTTCCATGGGGCGCGACGCTTGATGAGAAGACAAAAGGCCTACTTTAGTGGACATGGTGGGTTTACTGATCAAACAAGATTTACAAGCTTTTACAAGTTCTCGAATTTCACCGTCCATACCTTTCCATATGAACATTTCACGAATCTTTTCACGAGTTTTAAAGATTCCAAGATGCCCCCCCAATGGGGTCTCATGATAGTATTTGAAGATCATAGGTACAAGAACCGCTGGAACAACAACTTTCATCAACTTATCATGCCTCGAAGGGCAACATAGAACACCATTCCTCAGAACATAAGGGACAGCATGTTCCCCAGAAGAAAGGGTTTCCATTATCGGAGCCAGCGTCGGATCTTCACGTTGGTATTTCTCAATATCCCTAAAAAGCATGGGAGCACCTGTTAAGATGGCATTAACACCAGATAGTATGGACTCGGAAGGTGATGAACTATCGACCGGTTCGTGGGTCTCGACGTCGTTATGAAACATACGGCTGAGTCCATCAGCAACAACATTTTCGGTACCTCTGATATGTCGTACATCAAACTGGAAGGCAGAAATACGGATGGCCCAACGGGCTATACGACCAGTACGACGCGGCCTACCTAAGACCCAGCTTAAGGCTTGATTATCTGTCTCCAGATCGAATTTGACGTGTTCCAGATAGAGACGGAACTTTTCTAAGGCGAATAAGACTGCCAAACCTTCGAGCTCATAGATGGAATACTTGGCTTCTTGAACCGATAGAGTCCTAGATGCATAGGCGATGGGACGCCTCCCTAGTTCAGTCTCTTGAAGAAGGACTGCAGCTACAGCTGACGACGACGCGTCCGTTTGGACGATGAATTTCTTCGAGAAATCAGGCATAGCAAGTACAGGGGCATTACAGAGAGCTAATTTAAGATCTTCGAAAGCGGCTTGTTGAGAAGGTCCCCACTCGAATTTGATGCCTTTCCTACGAAGAAGGTTTAAGGGCGCCGCTCTATTAGCGAAGTTAGGAATAAACTTCCTGAAGAAATTCACCATACCAATGAATCTAGCGATACCTTTGATGTCCTTAGGAGGTTTAAAATCACGGATGGCCTGTGTTCTAGAATGATCGACTGCTACACCATCAGGTGACACAATATGCCCTAGGAATGACATAGAGGGCTTAGCAAAGGCAACCTTGGACAACTTTACAGTTAACCCAGCCTTACGAAGGCGATTGAGAACTTCTCGCAGATGATCTAGATGTTCTTCAAAAGTCTCGGAAAATACGACGACATCATCCAAGTAGTGATATAAGTACTCAAATTTGATGTCGGAGAAGACCCTATCTAGTAGCCTAGTGAGCACAGCTGCCCCCGTGGGGAGCCCGAAAGGCACGCGGTTGTATTCATATAAATTCCAGTCCGTGGCAAACGCTGTAAGATGTTTAGACTCTTCGGCAAGGGGAATTTGATTATAGGCCTGATTCAAGTCCAAGATGGTGAAGAACTTGGCCTTACGAAACCATGAAAAGCAAGAATGAAGGTCGGGAAGGGGCACAGATTGCAACACCACCTTCCGATTGAGAGCCCTGTAATCAATGACAGGCCTGAAGCCTCCTTGGGGTTTCGGGACTAGAAAAATAGGCGAAGAATACGCTGACTTAGAGGGCCTAATAATACCATCCTTCAACATCTGATCGATGATTTCTTTCAGAGCCTTCATTTTAGGTGGAGATAACCTATACGGTGGAAAACGGACAGGAATTGAATCCGTGACCTCAATTTTGTATTCAATAAGGTCAGTAACACCAAGAGTATCAGAGAACACCTCGGGAAACGACTGACACAGTTTCCGAATACTATCAGCCTGCTCCTCAGGTAGATGTCTAAGGTCTAACAACATCTCATCCTGGGTAGGCGAAATAGATGAACATGATACAGAATTACACTTTAACAAGGGAATTCTACAATTGGACGCAAATTTGAATGTGCACGACCTACTCTGGAGATCGAGCACAAGACCAGTGTGAGAAATGAAGTCCGCTCCCAATATGATGGGGCAAGACAAACGCTTGGCCACAAACAATTTGATCTTCCATGTAAATTTAAAAACCCGAATTTTGACATGTAAGGAACCTAGAATTTCTAATGGAGATGAATTAGCCGAAACATATTGAACAGGAGAAGAGACATAGTCAGGGAGTTTACAAACAGATTTCAATTTAGAATACCAATCAGCCGAAATAATGGAACAAACACTGCCTGAATCTAATAGAGCTGTTATAGGCTCGTTATTTAACTCAATCTTAAGAAAAGGAACAGGTGCGGGGGTATCCGCCGCAATCCTAAGACACTCTTTAGGGCATTCAAAAGATGAATTTGAAGGCTGGTCGTTCTCTGCATTTACAACCTGTTTACTAGGGGCTAAGTCTCGGGAAGATGGATTAGTCGGCTCAGCCGACGCCACTAGTCACTTTTTATTATTGGAATAGCTGGAATTTGCACCAGAAGTTGAGCAGGAGGGGGTGCTATTTGAGTTTGGGCAATTCTTGGCGATATGTGAGAAGGCCCCACACTTAAAACAGCCTTGTGATGACCCTACTCCATTCCTTGTCCCACTTGACTTGATCAGAGGACACTTATTCCGCAGATGGTCAGGCGACCCACAAGCATAACATTTACGGGGATTGACTGGTCGGCGAGGCGGAGGCCGAGTGTTACTAAAGGAAGGCGGGGGTTCTTTCGCCACACGCAAGGAATCGGCATACCTAACTCCTTCCGCAGAGACGGCTAATGCTTCCAGTTCAGAGAAGGTTTGCGGGCACGCCGCGAAACACAAATATGACCTGTAGGGTGGTGAAATCCCTTCAACAATAGCTTGCACGATCTGATCCTCAGGGAAGTGGAGAGCAAACACCCTAGTATAAAACTTAATATCTTGGATGAAGTCTGCCAGGTTTTCATCCAAGCGCTGTACCCGATAATAGTATTTCTGAATAAGGGAGGACCTGGCCCTAGCCGGGATGAAGTTAGCTAGCAAATGGGCGTGGAAATCCTCAATAGAAGATTGCTCGGCAATGGCTCTAACTATTTTGTCAGATAGAACACCAATAGCATAAGGATAGATAATTTGCAAAATTTGACATGGGGAAAGAGAAAACACGAGGGCATGATCCTGAAATTCCACTAGAAATCTTAAAAATGAAATTACGTCACTGGTGGTGTTGACGGAAAACTTAGAGATACCTCTAAGCAACATTGCCAACGGATGAGGCAAGCTGCTGAACCCAGGTGACATAGTCGTTAAAGGTTTCAATGGCAAAGAAGTTAATTCAGAGCGGATGTTACTCAATGACGCACGGCGTTCAGATTCGTTGTTCGATGGGGCAGAGATAGTTTGAGCAGCAACGGTTATCCTATTGACTTCTCCCTGAGGAGGCTCTTCCTCGTTACCTACATTCACCGTGGCGGGTTGATCAGTTTTGGGAGGAACTTCGCCGGTTAGCAATTGAGTGACCTTATTAGACAATTCAGAAATAGTTTCAAGGAGCGTATTAGCTTGCTTCCTCTGAACGTCATTCACCTTTAGAGACAACAGATCATTAACTCTATTTGCAAAGTGATACAGCCTGCCTTGCACACGCTTAATTTGATTAGGAGATGGATCGTTTTCATCAAAAAAGCTGACTACCGATGCTAGCCCAGTAATATTCTCGACAATCGTGGAAAGAGAGTCGTCAATTTCTTTCTCTCCCAAATTGGGGATGGAAATGGGCAAATCAAGGGACTCTCTAAGCTTGTTAGTGTCTATTGCAACCGTGCCTCCAGATTGAACGTTTCTGATAGTTAACTCATATATCAACTCCTCTTTACGCAAGTAGTTAAGGAGGAGAACATCGCGAGGGCCGGGCATGATGACAGAACAATTTTGAAAAACTCAAAAAATTCCAGCAACTAAGAAAATTGTTAGAGTTCGAATCAAAGCAATGTTTAGCCGTCAAAAGGGGCTAAATTGAGACCCATTCAACCACGCTCTGCTACCACTTGTTACCGAGTTTTTGTGGTAGTTAAGCATGAAAGAAGGTGCTGGGTGGTGAATAGGTCTCAAGCTACTAAAGAGAAATTAAATTTTAAAATTTAACAAGGTTATATTTTCTTTTCAAAATTAGGTAACAACAAATAGAACAGGTACTTAGTAGCCGAAATACAACTTGAAATGTACAATTACAGGGATTAAAGAATTTGGGCTTCGAGCCCTGAAAACACAATTCTTGAGCAACTAGCTCAACTTTACGATATACCAATTTCAACAAAAGGGGCAGAAGACCCCACTCAAACCCTGGAGCACTTGCTCCAAATTACACAGCAAAGCCTCCTCGAGGCATACAACTCTCAGTTTTAGAAAAAGAGCCACTCGCTCTTAAAGTTAAGCCTCTCCCAGGCCACACCAAACTCAACTTTCAAGTTGTCCTCAAAGGACATATACACAGGGGTAAAATACCCAACCTACTGAGGTCTATTAGGTGAGAAAAGATTAATACATGACCTCTAAAATACAACTTGAGAGGAGGCGAACTTGCACTCCTAATACACTTTGCTTTTAAAACCTAATCTGGCTCTGGGCCACTAACGCAAGGGCTAATCCCATACTACAGAGGTGACTTAGAGAAGAACACTTTACATTACATAAACGAAGAAAAGTTTGCGAAAATAAGTTCACCTCAAAACAAATGTGAGTGGGAGCTCGAGAGGGTTAGCACTCTCTATCCCAATAGGTAACTTTACAAGAAAAAGAAGAAAAGAGTAGTTACATTTTAGGAAAAGGTTACATGATGGAAAACGCTTCGAACCCGCCGCGAGAGTTAAACTGCCGACCTAGCAAGAAAAGAAGATATTAATAGGCCATTACCTGGTAGTAGATCGCTGCCGAGGAAAGAGGCGCTTCCCGCCTCCTGCTATGTACTTAATACACTGAAAGATGGAACAGAAGTGGCCCGGAGACCCCAAAATCAGCAGTTTATATCCTCTCGCGGAAGATTCTAGGCGTTAGGGGAAATAAAACACCCTCCCACAAAATCTTTATTGGTTCGGGAAAAGAAACCCCTACATAGAGGAAAAAGAAACACATTATTGGTGGAAAATTAATTAAAGAAATTCGGGATTGGCTAGATCCAAACTAAGGGGAAAAAGAGGGGTATACAGCCAACTTAAACAATAACAGAAAGAAATTTAACAAGAAACAAACTTTTGAAATAAAAATTTCTCCAACAAAATAGTTCTTTGATTTCGCACTAGGTTGCACTATTGTAATTCTTCAGTAGTGTCCTCTAGAAGAGAAAGTTCACACTTCTTACTTCAAGCGAAACAAAAACACATCAAAAGTGACACAGTTCAAAAACTCAAAATTTTCCACGTGGTGACATCTTCTGAGAAAGTAGAGAATTAATAGAATAGATAAAGTTCAACCTTCCTCCAGAAGAGGAGTTTCAACTGGCGCAACTTTTAAATAAACAGAGTAGAGGTGTACCGCCCGGTACAATCCCCAAAAGGAACTTTCACCCCATCAATGCAGTAATTAAAACTCAGAGGACTTTTCCTATTTATGAAACTCACAACCTGACTTTTAACCCCGTTTATCAACATACCATTGCCTGCTGTCCATCTTACAACATTATCGAGGTCATTTTGCAGCTGCTCACAATCTTGTAACTTATTTATTACTCTATAGAGAATGATATCACCTGCAAAAAGCCTTACTTCTGATTCCACTCCTTTACTCATATCATTTATATATATAAGAAAACATAAAGGTCCAATAATACTGCCTTGAGGAATTCCCCTCTTAATTATTACAGGGTCAGATAAAGCTTCACCTACTCTAATTCTCTGAGATCTATTTTCTAGAAATATAGCCACCCATTCAGTCACTCTTTTGTCTAGTCCAATTGCACTTATTTAGGCCAGTAGTCTCCCATGATCCACCCTATCAAATGCTTTAGACAGGTCAATCGTGATACAGTCCATTTGACCTCCAGAATCCAAAATATCTGCTATATCTTGTTGGAATCCTACAAGTTAAGCTTCCCTATTGCAATTCCAACTTCTTCCGCATTCCTCTTGACCTCTTCTACCCACTTAGAGATGACCTTTATTCGCATGATGTATTTGAAGATCTTCTTGGTCAGTCGTTTGTCATCGATTCTTACTAGGTGTCCGTAGAATTTCATCCTGCGCTTCCACATTGTGTCCGTGATCTTTTCAGTGGACTTGTAGAGCTCCTCATTTCTTCTTTTCTTTCAAGTCCCATCAGTAGTCTTTTGAGGTCCCAGAATTTTCACCGGAATCTTCCTTTCCTTCTTCTCGAGTTCTTACAGCTCTCCTTTTTATTTAAAATAAGGCACTATGAAGCGTTCACTCATTCCGGTTTTATTACCGAATTATAATGTCGGATTTTGGCCTTGCAGGATATTACTAATTTGCTATATACTTGTTCTGTGTTAGCTTGTAGGTCAGATCTAATTTTCTGGCTCTTGCCTTGTTTACCTCTTTATGCAGTCCGTTGAGTTGGATCCATTCACCCAGGTATTTGAACTGGTCTGTCTTTTAATCTCACCATGTTTTACCTCCATATAGGCCTATTCAGTCTTTACATAAGAGATTTTAAAACCCACTTTTTCGGCGATTTCATGGAGGCTCTCCATCATCTTTTGAGCGTCTTCTTGGTTTATAATTTATTTACACTTTGGGCCGATTGCAGAGACGGTATTTAGACGATGTCTACGGTTAAACAATGCTTAAGTATGGCTGCTGCATTGCAGAGACGTTAATTATCACTTAGACACTGTCTAAATTCGATGTTCAACTGGTGCCGAGAGCACTGTTTAACCTCAAATGTGAGGAGTGAATCACAATCCGAGGTTATGTACAATGAAATATGTAATTTGTATTATCATGTTGAGACAATTCCGGGAAGAAAGGTTAGTCCGACGGCCTCTCTGTGGGTCGCCCGCTGCTAAATCGCAGCAAATTCTTTTGGCATGCACGGGGAGATAGATCTTAAAATAAGGTTTCGCTTTTCGAGATACTTGTTTCTTGAGATTGACAAAGTGACAGTCCGGTAACTGTCAACTTGAATACAATTCTTGGCAACCGATATATTTTATTATATATACCGGTATGTGGGTAATTTTCATAGAATTATAGGTCACTTCGACTACATACATATCAGAATTACGTGTCCCGATCGTCAGAGGGCTGTCACATCCATCAACCGGGAGGAATTCACTTATATTTACTGCCAAGTAAACACACATTATAGTGAAAACTAAAAAGTAGGTTGCATGGGTTTTTTATGTATATAATCGTATAAGTTTTCGGCAGCTATCAGATAGGAAAAGGCAAGTAGGGGTGAACATTGTTTAAAGAGGACTGCGGAAGAAGAGCCGTGGCCATAATAGCAGTCCTGGTATTTGCCTGGTGTAAATATAGGAAAACTACTGAAAACAATCTTCACGGCTGCCGATGATGCGTTTCGAACCTACGATCTCCAGAATGCAAGCTACATCTATATGGCCCGTACAACACACTTGGTTACACATTACTATTGCTTCATCTTCCTTTCGTCGAAGCTACCGTATTTATGAGTAGATTACACTCGCTGTAAGAACGCTATAATGAAAGCTACACTTCCCCGTACGGTAGCGTGTCGATAATATTATGAGATTTAATTTCCACTTGAAGCGATGCTCTTATCTGTGGGCAAGTCATGCTCAGCCATATTTGAGTAATGTGTAGGAAGACAAACAGCTGACTGGCGTTCGGCGCGCGCACCGACGAATTTCATTGGTTGCGACAAGCAAAGAGTTGCATGAAAGATACTTTTGTCTCCATTTGCAAACCAACATTGAAACGTTAAGCGATGTCTAGTTAAACATCGACTGAACATTGTTTATGCAATGGAAGATCGTGCTCGACCCAGAAGTTGTTTAGGTAGACGATGTCTAAGGCTTCAAACTAGTCATCGTTTCTGCAATCGGTTTTTTTCTTTTTTTTTTTTTACAATAAGCATTTCTACAACTTTCTTTTGGTGTTTTGAGAATCTCGTAACCAATACATTTTAATTTATTGCCTTCGAATCAGTCCCATCAACAAAACTAATTCAAAAAAAGTATCTAATTTCTCAAGTTGGTTTATTTGCATAACCTTTGTATGTGGAGATTCATTTACAAGTATTTCAACGCACTTTTTAGCATAAGAATTGGTTTCGATCACTATCAGACCTACAACTTTATTAATTAGAAATAGTTCGAAACAGTCAATCGTACTCACCTCTGGTAATAATCCAACCCTTACACCAGGACCACCCGTAAATGGAATTATATTAGTTCGTGCAGTATTTCCAAGTCTGCATTATTTTATTTCCACATGGTATATACCTATGTTCTACACCTACCATCACCGTAATGCAGTATCTTCTTCACTTTCTCTAGAAATACCAAAAGGTCATCATCCGAAGAATCATTCGAATCATTATCACTATTGTCAGAAATGCTAATATCATTTAGAGATTCATCTTTGATGTAGTCCCTTATTTTGTTCAACTAAAAGAAGCCCCAGGGGCTCTTAACTTGGGAGGGTGGATTGGTGACCACGGGGCCTTGAGCTGAGTCCTGTCATTTCTTTCACTTACTTGTGCCAAGTTCCTCACTTTTATCTGCCGTATCTGACCTCCCTTGGTCAACTCTTGTTCTTTTCCGACCCCGACGGTATTAGAGCACTCGAGGCCTAGGGAGTCTTTCATTTTCTGTGACGGTCTTGCGCTGCGACTCGCAGTTTGCTGTACCGGGAAGTGTTGTTGCTGCTATTTGCAAACGGTCCAGTGCCACAGCCGTCGGCGTCCCGTACCGTTAGGGAGGTTGTGACAAGAACAGGACGGAGACATACCGATATGGTGTTCAATATTTCATGCGAACGAAAGAAATCCACAGTAATCTACTTCAGCATTAAAACGTTTCTACAAATAATAATAATAATAATAATAATAATAATAATAATAATAATAATAATAATAATAATAATAATAATAATAATAATAATAATAATAATAATAATTTATTTTTGTGATTATTATTAATGGCTGTTTTTCTTAACATAGTTAAAATATAGTTAAACGTCACTTTTAATACTATAACTAATCATTTAATCTGGCGACTATGATCAATGAACATTTTAAAATCACAACAGGAATACTTTTAAAAACGTCAGATATTTCAAAATATTTCTAAACAGCATTATAGGCCATTCACATGTCAGAATCATAGGGAAGAATTGCACACAAAATATCATTTTCTTAGTTGGAAAGTAACTGGGTAAAAGTAATCGGATTACTTGTAACGATTACCTTAAAAAATACTTGTAATCGTTACTTTTTCCAGAAAGTCTACTTGTAATTTACTTTTTGAAATAAAATTGTGCCGGGCGGAGTAGCTTCGTCAGTACAGCGCTGGCCTTCTGACCCCAACGTGGCAGGTTCGATCCTGGTTCAGTTGGGTAGTATTTGAAGGTGTTCAAATACGTTAGCCTCGTATCGGTAGATTTAGAGGCACATAAAGGAAACTCATGCGGGACTAAATTTCGGCATCTCGGTGTCTCCGAAAATCGTAATAGTAGTTAATGGGACGTAAAGCAAATAACATTATTATCAGTAGATTTACTGGCAAGTTAAAGAACTCCTGTAGAATAAAATTCCGGCACCTCGGCGTCTCCGAAAACCGTAAATGTACTTATTGGGGCGTAAAACAAATAACATTATTATGTATGTATTTATTTATTAATTGAAGATAAAATATTTTCCATTCTTTCAACCTACCCCAGTGTGCCACTATCGAATCAGATAAGACAGATTCACAATTAAGTATTTATTTATTTTCCACCTAGTCGATACAATGATTACTTAAGGCAATTTTTAATGGTTAAAAGTGGTACATGTTTCGTATATTATCAACATCTTCAGCCTTAAAATTAACATAAGATTGACACTTCCTCTAAAGCATTACTTTGTCAATTTATATATTTTTCATCTAAACAGTGTTATGTGGCTGAAGATGTTGATAATATATGAAACACGTACCACTTTTAACCATTAAAAATTGCCTTAAGCAATCATTGTATCGACTAGGTGGAAAATAAATAAATACTTAATTGTGAATCTATTGAAGTGCGATACGGACCATGAAGCTGATTTTATGCAATCAGATAAGACAGGCGTGATCATGACATAATCGAAGAACAGAGTAAATCGTGCGTCCGCTGTCTACGTAAGCCTACTATGCTATGTTCCTCAGCTCCATTTGTGCTAGTACCGGTTGTCACTGGACCGGCAACGTGTCACTGGAGCAGTGACACATTATTTCTGGACCGTCACACCTCTATAGAGCATCCAGCGTTAAGAAAAGACTACAGGCCTTATGGGCTTTTACTTCTATTGGTGTTACCCATTTTAGTTCTACATGTATATAAAAATTATAATTAATTCCTATCGAAATGTATAATTTTTCTTATGAAACAAGCATTGGTTGTGCCATACAATACTAAAGAAGACGTAAAATCATTTTGATATCTTTGAGTTTATCCTTTTAAATATCGTATATGCGGTTCAGTACACGGAACAGCCGGCCATGCTTGTCGCACTGCGCGCCACATTTCAGCGTGTAGTGCGGAAGTGTGTACAGTAGTCAACACGTGTAATAACTCAGCTTAACCACTGCGAATCATCATTGAAGAGGTCAGTGCGGCATGTTTCCCTTTTTGTGTGTGTCACTCATTACAGCGATTGCTTATGTAAGGGAGATATTCGGCAGAGTGAAGTGATCGTCTTCCTGGGGCGCATAGTGTTTTGTTATAAATACAGTATATTGTGTTTCATTTTTCGTGTATTGCATTGCTTTTTGTTGTGTGTATCGTGTATTGTCTTTTTCTGTTTAGTATTTTATATAATCAATCAGCGAGTAATACATTTAAATTATAGCTGAACATGTTAAAAGGAGAAGTAGTGAAGTTGTCAGGAGAAAGGAACGGCAAATGGTGCTTAATTCATTTTCATATTTGAAAACAAAGCATCCAGGACGAAGTGTAAACTGGGTAGTAGATAAAGCCGTAAAGTCTTTAGGAATTTCGAGGTCTTCTGTCTTTAAAATAAGGAAGGAAGCCAGCGAAGGGCCATTCCAGAGTCCCAGCAAGAAGCGGGAAAGGAACGCAGTAATTCCAAACTCATTAAATACGATGATTTTGTCAGAAGTGGAATACGGCGCACTGTTCATGAATTCTATTTTAGAGATGAACCGCCAACTCTGAACACAATCCTCACTTCCGTAAACTGCAACCCCGAACTACCTGATTTTAAGAAATCATACGAATAGGTCATTCAGCATTCTGTATTTTATGTTGCGGAAGAATATTTAAGTTATCGTATTTTGTGATAAACATGAAGCCCTTGCATCTGTTGTCACTTACGAGTAAATTTATCTGAAATGAGCTGAAGGATACATCACCGAGATAGAGATATCTCGCCGTCAGCTTCCTGTGTTGTAACCACACAGTATTTGCCTTAATAATGAAATATTTCTGGCGGCTAATAGACTCGGCACTGCGCTCCCTTAAAGCAACAACGATCATGAAACGTTCTCAGATATAAGAAACAAGACTATCATTTCGGTTTCTGGGCTTCTTCTTCTTCTTCTTCTTCTTCTTCTTATTATTATTATTATTATTATTATTATTATTTAGTTTGCATCCCTGCATGTTCAAACTCTTACTCTATTTCGAATGATACAGTCAGTGGCTATTATCCTTAGAAACGTTATGGCAAAACGAAATGTCATGACTGTAATTTCATTAATTCATTAATGACTGGAGATAATCTGGCATTTACAACAGCTGTACCAAGCGATGTATAATTTTATGTCATCACTGTATTTCAAAAGCAGTGTCCGAGCCGCGGTGAGTGAGCGTGTATGGCAACAGTGGAAGGCAGCAGGCCCATAAGGCCTGTAGTCTTTTCTTAACTCTGGATGCTCTATAGTAAAGGTGTGTCGGTACTGGCGTACCGGTACGCGTCACCTATTCTCCGAATGGAGCAGTGACAACCTGCTCCAGGATCCTCTTCTCTACCGGTCCACTGCTACTGCGACAGTCTTGCGCTGCGACTCGCGGTTTGCTGTACCGGGAAGTGTTGTTACTGCTATTCGCAAACGGTCCAGTGACACAGCCGTCGGCGTCCCGTACCGTTAGAGAGGTTGTGACAAGAAAAGGACGGAGACATACCGGTATGGTGTTCAATATTTCATGCGAACGAAAGAAATCCGCAGTAGTCTACTTCAGCATTAACACGTTTCTACAAATAATAATAATAATAATAATAATAATAATAATAATAATAATAATAATAATAATAATAATAATAATGCATTATTGTGATTATTATTAATGACTGTTTTTAACATAGTTAAAATATAGTTAAACGTCACTTTTAATACTATGACTAATCATTTAATCTGGCGAATATGATCAATGAACATTTTAAATTCACAACACTCAACAGTAGCGTAGCCAGGATTTCAGTTTGGGGGGGGGGCATTCATCCAGAATTTTATTTTGATAGGTGTCCAAACTTCCATAGTTTAGGTGGTGTAGAATACCGAAACAGATATGGGTGTCCTTGGATCCAAGTAAGAGTGGTGGATTCGTGCGTATTCCGGAAGCTAATAGTAATTTTTCTTCTTCTTCTTCTTCTTCTTCTTCTTCCCCCGCTTTTCCCACATCTGTGGGGTCGCGGGTGCTAACTGTGTCGCACATGTGGATTTGGCCCTGTTTTACGGCCGGATGTCCTTCCCGACGCCAACCCTATATAGAGGGATGTAATCAGTGCTGTGTGTTTCTTTGGTGGTTGGTGGTGTAGTATGTTGTCTGAATATGAATATGTTGGGACAAACACCTAGTCCCCAGCCAGAAGAATTAATCAGACGCGACTAAAATCCCCGACCCAGCCGAGAATCGAACCCGGGACCGTCTTAACCGAAGGCCTCAACACTGATCATTCAGCCAATGAGTCGGACATCGTAAGCTAATATTAATGTACATTATATATAAAATGCTCAATAAAAAGTACATTCATTAAAACTCCTGGGGTGTCTGGACTTCTTGGGCGACAACCCCCCCCCCCCCCCTCCCCCCGACTACCTCTGTTACTCCCATCCCAACATAACTGCAGCATTTCATATATTCCGAGTACAAGTGAAATGAATGCAAGAATAAACAGTTTGAGTAAGGATACAATATTCTGGTTTAGAATAAATACGGTAATGTTATTATAATAATGGCCATGTGATAAACAATAAAGAAGTGACATTTTATACAAATAATGCGGCAAAGATATACACACACACGCGTTGAATACAGGTTTCTCGTCCTTCTTGTCCATGGCTAGATGATGAAGGCAAGAGAATTATGGCACCGTGACTCGTTATTTCGACATTATAAACAAACCCTAGATGACACAGATTTCGAATCTAACCGCATCTTAAGAAATCGCACAAAGCAGTTAATCAGAAATTTTTAAAAATGTATATATTTTCGGAATTTATCTAAAAACTTAAATTCTAATCGCGCACGGTACCAGCTTAGAGCTCTGGGAATAGGAAAACATCAACAGAGACAGACAACTCCTGGCATTGCACTTGACAAACGAACGATTACTTTAGTAGAATAAATAATCAACCTACCCAAATTAACTGCACCGACTCACCGCCCTCTCCTCCAGCCAATCCACCATTCATATTTCACAGCGTCACAGAAAATCAGGTTAAAAGGCTTTGTACTCGATTAAATCAAAGACTACAGGTGTAGATGATATTCCTATTACTTTTATATATAACATTATGGGTGCTATCTCGCATATACTGACGCACATACTGAACTACTGTTTACTAAACGGAACTTTCCCTACTGTCTGCAAAACAGCCAATATTATATCGGTACCTAAGAGTTTAGACCCACAATCGCCCTCTGACTATCGTCCTATGTCCGTACTCCCTGCGTTTTCTAAAGACTGAACGTTTAGTATACGAGGAAGTTCTGGAATACCTAAATAAAAATGCTCTTTTGTACCCTTTACAATCTGGATTTGAGAAGGGTCACAGTACCGCGGCAGCCCTTTTGAAGGTTACTGAAGACATTAGAAACGCTATGGACAAACGACTGCTCACTATACGTATCCTTCTTTACTTCAGTAGCGCCTCTGACACTATAGTAATTCCGACTATGATAAAGAAAATGGAACTGCTAAATTTCGACCTGGCTGTGCTTAAGGTTTTTAGTTCTTATCTGAGTAACCGTCAACCGTAAACAAGACCTCTAAATGGAAAATGAAACTTAGTGTTGTCCCATAGGGCAGTATTCTGCAGCCCCTAATTTTCTGTATTTTTGTCAATCACATACCATCTCTGACAGGAAATAACACACATGACCTCTGTGCTGACGATCTTCAAATAGCCTATATCGACACTGCAAGACAAGATATTAACAGGGACCTCCGACGACTCAGTGTACTGTATATGCACAACGAAGCTCTTCTTATACTAAACTGCAAAAAACTCAGACAATTATAATTGGATCACGAAAATTACTGAGCTGCTCAAACAATGTCGCAATCCCGCCTATCCTACTGAATTATTCCCTACAGTAAAACGGTTTAAAATGCCGGCGTAATGATGAATGAAGCAGCTGATTGGTCTGATCACACGAAACAAATACGTAAAAAGACTTTTGGAGTTCTTCACCCTCTTAAACGGCAGAGGGATGTATTTCCATTTGAGCTACAGGCCAAACGAATACAGACACTCATTCTCCTTATTCTTGATTATTGTGACGTTGTTTTAGTTGACATGACGAGAGAAGAAACACTTAAACTTCAACGAGCACTGAATTCCTGTCTGAGATTTATTTACAATATCGGGTACGATGTTCATATCACCCCATACTATCAGGATGTCTCATGGCTGATGTCTGATAAACGTCGGCAGCTACACGATGGTGATCAGAGTGGTAGCTGAAAGTCAGCCAATGTATATTTCTTCTAAATTCATATTTTTATCATCATTTCACAACTTAAATACACGTTCTAGATTCATTATTTCTATTTCACTGCACCGCACAAATAAAATTAGTAGACAATTTGTGGTGACTGTCGCCAGATTATGTCATTCCCTGCCAGTTCAGGTCAGAGAAACTAGCTTTTTAAAATCACGATTTAAGGTCACTTGCCGAGACTACCTGCTGAGGACAGCTGACTGAATGTATGAAGCATGAATGTGTGCGTTCCTGAGGATTAGCCATTTTTAAGAGTTTTTAATATTAATTAGTTCTAATATTAATTTAGTAAGTAATTTATTTAAATGTATTTTCAATTCTATGAATTTATGTAGTTTTAACTATTTTAAGTATCCCAGTATTTTATTTAAGATTCTGATTAGTATGTGGTTAAGTGTACGAGAGGGCCTGGAGCCCTAACTTCGCCACTGTACTGAAGGCACTAATAAATAAATAAATAAATAAATAAATAAATAAATAAATAAATAAATAAATAAATAAATAAACAATGTAAAGCGTATGGGTATAGATATTTTGTCAGTTGGTAAAGAAAAACACGCGTTACAACATATGCTATGTAGGGTTTACCTTGTCCTATTAGTTTCCAACGCGGTTAGGGCCACGCAGCTGTGAGCTTGCATCCGGGAGATAGTTGATTCGAACCCCACTGTCGGTAGCCCTGAAAGTGTTTTCCCGTGGTTTCCAATTTTCACACCAGGCAAATGCTGGAGCTGAACCTTAATTAAGGATACGGCTGCTTCCTTCTCACTCCTAAGCCTTTCCTATCCCACCGTCGCCATAAGACCTATCTGTGTCGGTGCGACATAAAGTAAATTGTTAATTACTTTCTTCGCAAGCCTGGGATACAGAATATAGTAGTATAAAGTTAGAGTTTTGTGACGCTAATATTCGTATGTATAATTTTTATTAACGTGTCAGAAACCAACGACACTGAGCTGTTGCCATTTCAACACCGTTTTAAGGGTTACCGATCCAAGCCGGGATTTAAACCTGCGAACTCGGACTCAGAAGGACAGAGACACAACCAACTGAGCCGCATGAAAAGAAGGCGTTTGTGATTATTGTTATAAATAGATGCAGTTAGTATTTTTACAAAGGTTTTATGAGGAGCATTTATTAAGGCGTGCGTTTTCTTACAGTCCTAAATGCACGAGGCCGGACAGAAGAACTAGCTGGAAGCTAAGGAGCCTTGCAGGGTGTCGCTTCCTTCTCTGTTCACTTTTCCAAACCAAATTCCATGACGTAACAGCCCCGAAGTGCCATCGCCTACCAAGCGACGGCTGTTCAGCCCGGAGGCCTGCAGATTACAAGGTGTCGTGTGGTCAGCACGACGAATCCTCTCCACCGCTATTCTTGGCTTTCTAGACCGGGTCCGCCATCTCACCGTCAGATAGCTCCTCAGTTATAAACACGTGGGCTGAGTGTACCTCGAACCAGCCCTCAGATCCAGGTAAAAGTCCTTGACCTGGCCGGGAATCGAACCCGGGGCCTCCGGTAAGAAGCAGGCACGCTACCCCTACACCGTGGGGCCGGCTGGTTACTTTTAGGTCTCCTTATTTTTGAATTTGACTTACGGCATTCTGCATTCGATTCCCGCCACTGAGTTAAGATAGGCATGGGATCGGGAGGAAACAACCTTGTTTTTGTGTGCAGTAGAGTTTTCCTTGAGTCTCCCGTAATCGAAATATCTACGGCCTGGAAGGTAGTCACCTTCACGGAGTGTAGTACCAAAGTGGTTCCTTTTTTAAGAAGACAAATTAAATAAGGATTCTACTTCCTCATAAACGAAGAACGATATTATCAACTTTACGAACAGTTTCAATAATGCAGCCGGTGTGTGTTAAGAGTACACAAGCTATGATTGTACTTGGTAACAATCAAAACCAACAATATCTACTGAAGATCCGTCACTGCACACGGTAGGACCAGCTTTCTTTTTATATCCACCGGGCGAGCTGGCCGTGCGGTTAGGGGCGCACAGCTGTGTTCTTGCATCCGGAAGACAGTGGGTTCAAACACCACTATCGGCAGCCCTAAAGATGATTTTCTGTGGTTTCCCATTTTCACACCAGGCAAATGCTGGGGCTGTACCTTAATTAAGGCCACGGCCGCTTCTTCCCACTCTCAGCCCTTTCCTTTCCCATCGTCGCCATAAGACCTACGGTGCGACGTAAAGCAAATTCTAAATAAAAAATATTTTCACACCCCCTTCCAAGGAAAAGTTGTATCCACACTACTGACCGTACGTAAAACAACGGCTGATCATCGCTCTAGTTTCAGGAAATATTTTTTGGGGGGGGGGGCCGGTCCCACTGCCCCCCCCCCCCCCCTTGGCTACGCCAGTGACACTCAATAGTTTTTAAAACGTCAGATATTTCAAAATGAACATCGGCGATTTCTAAACAACATTATAGGTAATTCACATGTCAGAATCTTAGGGAAGAATTGCACAAAAAATATTATCATTTTCCTAGTTGGGAAGTAACTGGGTAAAAGTAATCGGATTACTTGTAACGATTACATTTACAAAAAGTACTTGTAATCGTTACTTTTTTCAGAAAGTCTACTTGTAATTTACTTCTTGAAATAAAATTGTGCCGGGCGGAGTAGCTTGGTCGGTACAGCGCTGGCCTTCTGATCCCAACTTGGCAGGTTCGATCGTGGCTCAGTCGGGTGGTATTTGAAGGTGCTCAATTTATGTCAGTCTCGTATCGGTAGATTTAAAGGCATGTAAAGGAACTCATGTGGGACTAAATTTCGGCTTCTCGGTGTCTCCGAAAATCGTAATAGTAGTTAGTGGGACGTAAAGCAAATAACATTATTCGAAGATTTACTGGCAAGTTAAAGAACTCAAGTAGAACACAATTCCGACACCTCGGCGTCTCCGAAAACAGTAAATGTACTTGTTGGGACGTAAAACAAATAACATTATTATGTATGTATTTATTAATTGAAGATAAAAAATAGTTTTGATTCTTTCAACCTACCACTAGTGTGCCATTATCGAATCAGATAAGACGGGCGTGATCATGACATAATCGAGGAACAGAGCAAATCGTACGTTCCGCTGACTACGTAAACCTACTATGCTATGTTCCTCAGCTCCATTTGTGCTTGTACCGGTTGTCACTGGACCAGTAGCGTGTCACCGCGCTCTGCCATGCTCCTCAGCTCCATCTGTGGTTGGACCGGTCGCACGTGTTCATCAAAGCGATAAACAACCCAATCGACCGGTAATTCTCAACTCGAAATCGACGAATAGCTATCGCGAGATGTTTCTACCGAAAGGAACTGCCGTAATCGTTACGTGGGCGTGGGGTGAGTGACGTGATGTACAACGGCGCGCCCCCGCGAGTGCGGATCAAAAGTATTCATTCTCTACGAGCCGGACACTCGGAAGGGTGAGACCTATGCGGCTGACAAACCCCTAGGTTGTATGTATGTTTTCTTTTTTCAATATTAGCTCCGGTGGAGCTTCCAAAAATTTACAATCTCATCGAGAGATTGCACCTTCTTTTCACATCCGCAAATCATAGATTGGAGTATTTCAATTACGCTAAATGACAGAAAGCTAAGAGTATAAAAATATTTCATAGGGAAAAAATAATATACGTGGTCGGTAGTCAACATTTTTTTATTCTTGACTGAAGGATAAGAAATTATTTCGTCAATAAATATATACTGTTGTGTAATATTTTGGCAAGGAGAGAGCATTCCTTTCTAATTGAATGCTGTTGCCTCCCGTGAACTTTCGACTGATACGGTAAACAAACGCCAGACGCCACGAAGTTGCACGAAGCGGTGTCGACTATTGACGGGACTATCGAATGAAAAGTACCGAATTGTTCGATAGTCGTCTACTACCGTTACAATCGATTTCTACCAGTTGGTCTTGCCTTTCGATAACACGACGATAATACGATCAAGACCAACTACAATTGGGAGACCTTCCGTGTGTCATTCCTTGATATCTCCTCTCAACATGAGGGGAAAGGTATTTGCCGTGTTGGGCTGCAGTAACTATGAAGTAGAAGAATGCACTGTCTTTCTTTCGCTACCCTCGTGACAAGAAAATGTCAGTAATATTGTGTTTGCATATATATTCTTCCAGTGACAAAGAGATTTTTATAGTACCGTAGCCTACTTCATTGATAATCTTCTGACCTGCTCGACCTATATTTTAACTGGCTTAAAATATAATACGCATATTTAATTGTATAGTGCAGCAGTTAACCTTCAATACCGATGTGTTGTTGTAGATGTGATCTGTGGGTTTTGAAATGTCACAGAAGTGATTTGGATAAGGTGTACGAGAAAGAAGGGACGTTACACTTACATAAGAATTATAAGATCTGTTCAGATCATTTCCAGGCCAGCGTCTTTAAAAATCCTCCCTATACAGCCAAGGGTATGTTACATTTTTACTCTAATTGTACGTAAATATTCCTCAAAGCATCACTATCGACAACATTTTCATACTTTTCTTTCTTTTATCCCTCTTCTCAGATTAAAGCAGGGATTTTATAGATTTTCTTTCTGTTAGTAGGATTCATGTTAAGAGGAAAATTGTCCAGCTTTTAAATGTTAATTCATTGCACCATGTGTGTAAGGAATGTGCCGATATTTTTATTGACAAGTGTCTTAATGTGATGATACAATGTTTCTTAAATGCAAAAAAAGACAAATCTAACCGTACAAGTTCAGGCAGGAATGCTAAAACAAAAAAAACAAAAAAAAAAGAGTGATGCATAAATGAAAGATCAACCCATTTCACATCTTGTTTATATGTCTAATTTCAGTCTTTAAATAATAACCTTTTAAATAATTCTTCATTCATTTATCCAGAATTGCTTTAGCAACTTCGAAGTTAATATCTCAATAATACTTTCTTTCTAGACGTAATTTATTTATCCATTTTCGTATATGCATTTCCATTGATATTAGAATTTAGTGCAATTTTTCAGGTCAAGTCACTAGGAGCGCCACCGTCAAATTGTCTCCCATTTTATCAAGGCTAAATCCGTAAGTGTCACGTATTGTCTCTACTTTATTTGCCTGGACCAAATACAATTACATTGGTTTTGACCAAACCAACCGAACGGACTTACCCACAGACCTTAAACAACTTGTTAACCAAGACCGACTCCTTGCCATAACCGAACTATTAAAACTGCCCACAATCACTTATTCTCTTTGCATGTGCCAAGGCACCAATTTAATGTATTCAGTTTAGAGATTTTTGTTGTTGTACAATTCAGAGCTTAAGCTTCATTGTGCGAGTCTAATAATATCTACAAGTTTTCACCTTAGAAAAGGGTCTGTTGGGAATATTGAGGTGTGCACTTAAGGCTGATTTACACGGGTAGAGTAGCGAGTAGAGTAGATAGTAGAGCTACTAGCATCGTGTAAACGATTAGGATAGTAGTAAATACAGTAGAGACAATACGCGACACTTACGGATTTAGCCTTGTTAAAATGGGAGACAATTCGACGGTGGCGCTCCTAGTGACTTGACCTGAAAAGTCGCACTAAATTCAAATATCAGTGGAAATGTATTATCACGACAAGACAAGACAAGATCAATGGAAATGCATATACAAAAATGGACAAATAAATTACGTCTAGAAAGAAAGTATTATTGAAATATTAACTTCGAAGTTGCTACCCAACCCAAACTTCGCACCATTTTTGTAACGCTACTCTTTTGTCGGAAATCACCCAGAACAAATCGAGCTGCTTTTCTTTGGATTTTTTCCAATTCTTGAATCAGGTAATCCTGGTGAGGGTCCCAGGGTCCCATATACTGGAACCATACTCTAGTTGGGGTCTTACCAGAGACTTATATGCCCTCTCCTTTACATCCTTACTACAACCCCTAAACACCCTCATAACCATGTGCAGAGATCTGTACCCTTTATATACAATCCCATTCATGTGATTACCCCAATGAAGGTCTTTCCTTATATTAACACTTAGATACTTAAAATGATCCCCAACAGGAACTTTCACCCCATCAAAGCAGTAATTAAAACTGAGAGGACTTTTTCTATTTGTGAAACTCACAACCTGACTTTTAACCCTGTTTATCAACATACCATTGCCTGCTGTCCATCTCACAACATTATCGAGGTCACGTTGCTCAGAATCTTGTAAATTATTTATTACTCTATACAGAATAACATCATCCGCAAAAAGCCTTACCTCCGATTCCACTCCTTTACTGATATCATTCATATATGTAAGAAAACAAAGGTCCGATGATACTGCCTTGAGGAATTCCCCTCTTAATTATTACAGGGTCAGATAAAGCTTCACCTACTCTAATTCTCTGTGATCTATTTTCTAGAAATATAGCAACCCATTCAGTCACTCTTTTGTCTAGTCCAATTGCACTCATTTTTGCCAGTAGTCTCCCATGATCCACCCTATCAAATGCTTTAGACAGGTCAATCGCAATACAGTCCATTTGACCTCCAGAATCCAAAATATCTGCTATATCTTGCTGGAATCCTACAAGTTGAGCTTCAGTGGAATAACCTTTCCTAAAACCGAACTGCCTTCTATCGAAACAGTTATTAATTTCACAAACATGTCTAATATAATCAGAAAGAATGCCTTCCCAAAACTTACATACAACGCATGTCAAACTTACTGGCCTGTAATTTTCAGCTTTATGTCTATCACCCTTTCCTTTATACACAGGGGCTACAATAGCAACTCTCCATTCATCTGGTATAGCTCCTCCGACCAAACAATAATCAAATAAGTACCTCAGATATGGTACTATATCCCAACCCATTGTCTTTAGTATATCCCGAGAAATCTGATCAATTCCATCCGCTTTTCTAGTTTTCAACTTTTGTATCTTATTGTAAATGTCATTGTTATCATATTTAAATTTTAATACTTCATTGGCCTTAGTCTCCTCCTCTATCTCGACATTTTCCTTGTAACCAACAATCTTTACATACTGCTGACTGAATACTTCTGCCTTTTGAAGATCCTCACATACACTCTCCCCTTGTTCATTAATGATTCCTGGAATGTCCTTCTTGGAACCTGTTTCTGCCTTAAAATACCTATACATACCCTTCCATTTTTCACTAAAACTTGTATGACTGCCAATTATGCTTGCCATCATGTTATCCTTAGCTGACTTCTTTGCTAGATTCAATTTTCTAGTAAGTTCCTTCAATTTCTCTTTACTTCCACAGCCATTTCTAACTATTTCTTTCCAGTCTGCACCTCCTTCTTAGTCTCTTTATTTCTCTATTATAATAAGGTGGGTCTTTACCATTCCTTACCTCCCTTAAAGGTACAAACCTGTTTTCGCATTCCTCAACAATTTCTTTAAACCCATCCCAGAGTCTGTTTACATTTTTATTTACCGTTTTCCACCGATCATAGTTACTTTTTAGAAACTGCCTCATGCCTGCTTTATCAGCCATATAGTACTGCCTAATAGTCCTTCTTTTAAGACCTTCCTCTCTATCACATTTATTTTTGACTATGACAAAAAGAGCTTCATGATCACTAATACCATCTATTGCTTCAGTTTCCCTATAGAGCTCATCTGGTTTTATCAGCACCACATCCAGGATATTTTTCCCTCTGTTTGGTTCCATCACTTTCTGAATCAGCTGTCCTTCCCTTATTAACTTATTTGCCATTTGTTGGTCATGCTTCCTGTCATGCTTCCTGTCGTTCGCATTTCCTTCCCAATTGACATCTGGCAAATTCAGATCTCCTGCTACAATCACATTTCTTTCCATGTCGTTTCCCACATAGCCGACTATCCTATCAAATAATTCCGAATCCACGTCAGTGCTACCCTTTCCCGGTCTGTACACTCCAAATATATGAAGTTGCCTATTATCTGTAGAAATGAGCCTTACACCTAGAATTTCATGTGTCTCATCTTTAACTTTTTCGTAGCTTACAAATTCTTTTTCACCAGAATGAATACGGTAATTAATATACTACTACACTACAATACTACTTAGTCGTACTCTATTTTTTATCCTACAACCCCTAACAGTATAAAAACTGATGTTAATTACTGAATATCAAAAGTAATACACAAGAACTACACAATTCCAAACTGCACTTAAGCCTATCCTAATTGCAACAACAAAATTTTAGTAAGAGTTTCTACGGATACCTCTACTACACCAGTACTACACAAATATTTTACAATAATAAAATAAGCACACTAAATTCTAAATTACTCGTATGCTACTGTACAGTACACTACAGTAATTTGTAAACTACTTTCAGACGTATCCTAATTACGATACCGGTACCGTATGTCACTACTAAGCACAAACAGAAATGAAATTTGCAAGAACTACTGTACTCAAAGATTACCAACAAAGCTAAATGCTTAGACAAATTATATTAGTACTACGCTCTAATAGATACACACGAAAGATAACACACGAATATAGCAGGCAAGATACTGCACTATCTAAATGTAGGCTACTGTATCTATAATCTGAGAAGAAGGATAAAAGAAAGAAAAATATGAAAATGTTGTCGATAGTGATGCTTTGAGGAATATTTACGTACAATTAGAGTAAAAATGTAACTTACCCTTGGCTGTATAGTCGAGGATTTTTAAACTCGCTGGTCTGAAATGATCTGAACAGATCTTATAATTCTTATATATACAGTAAATTATTTAACGCGCACAATGTACAGAGAAATAATTCTTATATAAGCGTAATGTCCCTTCTTTCTTGTACACCTTATCCAAATCACTTCTGTGATATTTCAGAACCCACAGATCACACCTACAACAACACATCAGTATTGAAGGTTAACTGCTGCACTGTACAATAAAATATGCGTATTATATTTTAAGCCAGTTAAAATATGGGTCGAGCAGGTCAGAAGATTATGAAGTACTATAAAAATCTCTTTGTCACTGGAAGAATATATTTGCAAACACAATATTACTTACATTTTCTTGTCACGAGGGTAGCGAAAGAAAGACCACGCATTCTTCTCTACTTCATAGTTACTACAGCCAAACACAGCAAATACCTTTCCCCTCATGTTGAGAGGAGATATCAAGGAATGACACATGCTACTATTTAATTATGTCAACTCACTGAAAACGCATAACTAACACCAAAAACTTCACACACAAATACACGTGCTCTTATGGCAGAATCAGTAGTTCTCAGGTCTACGCACTAGAGAGAGCTCTAATAGCTGTCCCTCGATATCTCGCTGAGTGTCGCGTATTGTCTGTACTGTATTTGATAGTAGCAAGTAGAGTAGAGTAGCTAGTACGCAGTAGAGTGGAGTGGGTTTCAGCTGTGGTAAAGTAACTATACCACTATCCTTCCCCCTCCACCAGAACCAAGCTCTGAGAGCTGGCGTAGAAGGCCAAGGACTATTTCCATGTGTGTACTGACAGTATTCCGTTGAGTAAACTGAGCATTTTTGTGCGTTTATTTGGCGGCAAAATAAAGTGTACAGAAGAACAAACATGCAAATTTGTAGAACTGTACCGCAAAAAATAATGTTTATGGAACATAAACAGTATTATTTACAGAACCTAAAATATGAGACGGGCGGCGGAAGAGGACTTGATTGCGAAAATGGGTAAAGAGGGTTTTGCTTTTATGGAACTTCAACAGAAATTTTTTATAAAACGTACGATGTACCTACAACCAAGAACTGATGAAAATTCGTAAATCCAAGAAGTCTGGAGGTGGTGCCGCAGACATCTACGCTCCCTCTCTTAAGTGGTTTAGGAAAGTATAATTTGCAAGGTAATACTGAAAGCTGTCCGTCTCTGTGGTGTGGTTAGTGTGATTAGCTGCCACCCCCCGAGGCCCGGGTTCAATTCCCGACTCTGCCACTAAATTTGAAAAGTGGTACGTGGGCTGGAACGGGGTCCATTCAGCCTCGGGAGGTCAGCTCAGTAGAGGTGGGTTCGATTCCCACCTCAGCCATCCTGGAAGTGGTTTTTTTCTGTGGTTTCCCACTTCTCCTCCAGGCAAATGCCGGGATGGTACCTAACTTAAGGCCACGGCTGCTTCCTTCCCTCTTCCTTGTCTTTCCCTTCCAATCTTCCCATCCCCCACCAAGGCCCCTGTTCAGCATAGCAGGTGAGGCCGCCCAGGCGAGATACTGGTCATCCTCACCAGTTGTATCCCCTGACTCAATGTCTCACGCTCCAGGACACTGCCCTTGAGGCGGTAGAGGTGGGATCCCTCGCTGAGTCTGAGGGAAAAACCAATCCTGGAGGGTAAACAGAAAAAGAAAGAAATAAGAATACTAAAAGCCTATTCATCCACAATGTAACATTATAGCTGACTGATGTTAAGGGGAGGTACACCTTTGGAGGTCAAACAAATGCAGGTGTATTGTCCTATAATGGAGAACCGACTCCCTCTTTTTGATGGAAGAAGTATTTTAAAAATACCTAAACTTATAATAGTTTCAAAGATGCAACAACAAATATAAACGATTGTCAGCTGGATTGTCCCTTTAAATGAAGGTTGCTCTTCATTGTTACACAGCGTGTTCATCATGTGTCTCGACGTGTTTAAGTTAGACAATGATGCAGGACTGTGTACTTTAATCATATTAATGACATACATAGGGATCTTCTACATATCACTTGCCGGTGCCATTAATTTTAAACAATAATAGTAATGTCAACAACAAATAGAATAATTTTCATACTTTGTTTGGAATATCCAAAATAATTATTGTTTACAGTACAATGTCAGGTCTTGAAGCTTAAGCTCTATACCTGGGCCGTACAAGCAATGAACAAACAAATTTGTAAATAGATCAGTAATCGGGGTATTTATGGCAAAGAAGCTGCTACAAATTAAGCCTATGCCAGCATGATTTTCAGTGTACTGATGGCTATTTTCAGTGGCCAAGAACTTCAGAGTCACCTCAAGCTTAAATCTCAGTGTTATTGCATCTCTTATCACTGTGTCGTGTCTTTGAATTTGCGGTGTTATAGCATCTAACAAGTGTCTGAAAGTTATCAGGCGTCAATCTCATACACTTTCTGTATTCTTTTTATACTCTGTCGCAAGTTCTCCCAGAATTAATGTTGATGCCACGAGTGTATCTCTCCTAAGCCAGCCTCTTACCCATTCCCTCTTTCCTCATTTGTTCTTCTAATGCTTCACTAACCTCTTGCATTAATATGTTTGCAAATGTCTTTAAACTCTTCGTTACGATGTGGTTGCGTCTTGACATGGTGCTACTACTCTACTCTACTCTACTGTATGACTCTACTCCCGTCTGAACGATGCGAGTGTCAATTCCCGACAAAAAGTGTTAGAGTAGAGTAACATGGCTACTCTACTATCTACTCTACTCGCCTCGCTACTCTACCCGTGTAAACCAGCCCTTACCACTAACTCACTTACTAACATTGAGGTATTTCGTTAATTTTACTTGAAAGTTAAATTTCCTCTACGCTGTAAGCCTATATCCCAAATCATTATCATGATCATAATTTCCCTTTATCCAGCTGTAGCCGGGGTGGGGGCAAATATGATTCCTCTCCACTTTCTTTGGTCTTTCCACCACTCCTCCTCCAACACTGTGTCCCAGTCCAGGTTTCTTTCTATAATACTGCATTGGATTGTATCCTTCCATCTCAATCGTGGTCGTCCACGGCCTCTCCTTCCTTGGATTTGCATTTCCATCACCTTTTTTGGCATTCTTTCGTCACTCATTCACTTTATGTGCCCAAACCATCTTAGTCAGCTCTTCTCTATTCTATCGTTCATTTTTTCCACTCCAATTTCTTCCCGGATTTTCTCATTCCTTATTTTGTCTCTTCTACTCTTCTGTATCATACTCCTCAAGAACTTCATTTCAGCTGCCTGTATTTGACTCTCATCCTTCTTTGTCATTGTCCAAGTTTCTGCTTCGTAAGTTGTTATGGGTACGTAATACATCTTGTACATAGTATCCTTTGCTTCCATTGGCACATCTTTGTCCCATAACATGTTTCTTACACTATGATAGAAACAACTTCCAGCTTGAATCCTCTTATTAATGTCAGCATCCAGTCGAGCATTCTCCATTAATTCACTCCCCAGGTGTTTGAACGTTTCCACTACTTCAAGGGGCTTGTCTGCAAGTCTATCTGACCTTTTCCTTCTTTCTCCCCTCTAGTCATAACAAGAGTTTTACTCTTTTCTACACTTATTTTCAATCCACATTCTTCGATCTTCCCATTCACCACATTCAACTGTTCTTGAACCTTCCTGTCGTCTTCTCCCCAAATCACAATATCATCTGCAAATAACATCATATTCATTCCTCCATATGCTGCTTTTGCTGTTCTCATGATGTCATCCATTACTACTGTAAACAGGATTGGTGATAGAACACTTCCCTGTCTCAGCCCACTAGTTATTTTGAACCAACTTGTCCTGCCAACTTGCGTTCGCACGCAACTACAACATTCCTTATACAATGCCATGATCATTTTTATTAATTTATTAATCCCTGTCCAATTCCTTTTTGCACCAGACTGTCCCAAACTTTAGTCCTGGGGACACTGTCATAGCCTTTTCAATGTCAATGAAAGTCATCACCATATCATTCCCGTACTCCCATTGCTTTTCCATTAGTTGTCTCATAATGAAAATGGGATCTATTGTTGACCTTCCACTTCTGAAACCAAATTAATTTTCCTGAATCTGATTCACAACCCTCAACCTTATTCTACTTTCCAGTATCCTTTCCATTATCTTAGCAACATGGAATATTAGAGTAATTCTCCTGTAGTTCATCAAAACTTTCTTATCTCCTTTCTTGAAAATTGGGATGATTATTCCTTTTTGCCCATCCTCAGGGACCTCCTTATTCTCCCAGACATTCCTGAGAACCCGATATGTCCACTGCAGGCCTACAGCTCCAGCTGCCCTTATCTCCACTGAAATTTCATCTCTTCCAGCAGTTTTTCCATTCTTCACCTTTCTTACTGCCATTTCAATTTCATTCATTGTAATTTCTTTATCCATTTCTTCATCAACTAATTGCCTTTCTTGGTTGTCCATTGAATGACTGTCATCAGTTCTTATGTTCAGCAGCTTCTGAAAATATTCTCTCCATGTATTTCCTATTTCTTCTGGCTTTGTTAATATTATGCCACCTTCATCCTTCACAAATCTGGTGTTTACTTGATCTCTCTTTTTGTTTCTTAAGATACCATACAGTAATTTCTTGCTGCCGTGCATATCATCTCTCAATTTCTGTGTGAATAAGGCCCAGCTTTTTCTCTTTTCTTCTTCCACTACTTTCTTGACCAACTTCTTTGCCTCCACATATTTTCTTCTACTTTCTTCAGTCTAAGATGTTTTCCATGCTTTCCATGCCATTTTCTTTTCCTTCACTTTAATCTTTACCCTATCATTCCACCAGTGTGTCTCTTTGTCTTTCACATTTCCTGATGTTCTACCACATACCTTTTCTGCACATCCAACCAATGTTTTCTTAAATCTTTTCCATTCATCTTCAACATTCCCCACCTCCGTCCTGGGTACCAAGGGTATTATTTCCCTTTGAAATTCTTCTTGTATGCTTTTTTCCTTCAACTTCCATACTTTAATTCTTTTCTCTCTTCTTAATGGGGGGTTTTTCAACCTTTCCGACTTTCAATTTTCCTATCACAACTCTATGATCTCCACCAAAGGCTTCTTCAGGCATGGCTGTTACATCTAAAAGGTTCTTCCGGTGTTCTTTATCTATGATTATATAATCAATCATGGTCTTTGTTCATCTGTCTCCCCAACCATACCTTGTAATCTTCTGACTGTTCTTCTTCCTAAACCAGGTGTTTCCAACAATCATTTGATTCCTCATGCAAAAATCCACCAACAACTCGCCTTCTGGATTTACATTTCCATATCCAAAGGGCCCTACAACATCTTCCTTTCCTTGTCTTTCCATTCCGACTTGTACATTTAGATCTCCCATCAGTAGCACTTCCTTATCTTCTATCTGTCTCTCCACATCCTCTAAGAAGTCCTCTAGATGTTCATCTATGCAACCAGTTTGTGGGGCATACAACTGAAATACATCTTTCACGCCATTTTCAAACTGGAGTCTCATCATCATCATCATCATCCTATTGCTGATGTATTTTGTATATTCCACATATTCTTGTATTTCTTTTCTAAGTATGATGGCCACTCCATTTTTGCTTCAGGTCCTCCGCTGTAATACAGCCCGTATCCTTCTCTCAGAGGAATCTCCCCTGTACCTCTCTTCTTGGTCTCGCACAGTCCAAGTATGACTATATCTTTCTCTATCATGAAGTCAACCAGTTCTTCTGTCTTTCCCGTCAGTGTCAGTACATTTACTGTTGCAATCTTGATGTAGTTTGGTGCTGGTTGCCCATTTATCACAGTTTCTCCAGCACCTGAAGAGCTGCGCGTCACTTTTAGCAGGGGACACCCTAACCTTTTCCAAGGCACCATATCTGCTTTGTCCATATAGGCTATTGTTACGATGGGCTCGCCACACCCAAAGGCATTTTATACCTACTGTCAGGTTTAAAATTAGGCCGCCCCTAACATGGAGACAGACGTCTTTCGTAGCCGCTCCTCTGGAGTACAGACGCTACGGGTTTGCCCCTTCTGTCATCTCCACTGTACCGAAGTCCACCTTGTCTGCCGTAGATGCCATTGAGGTCTTCACTCGTAACCCTGAGCTGGGACCCATACCAGATGTTACACACCGGGTCAGTGTGCTCTGGGACTCTCACAGGCAGGGGCGCCCCCAAATATATATCATAATGTATTATAGAGGCCTACATCGAAATTGCTTTAGCAATATATTGAATTTGAGGCTTTGTCTGAGTTTGATATTACTGGTGTTACTTCCTTTTTAAGCTGACCAGGCCTAGGGTGACCAAAATAACCATAATTTCATTCCTCGAAAGTGGGTCTCGTGATAGTTTGTGATTACCCCCCTCAAAAATGCAGCTTAATTTAGAAAAAGTGAACATTATTACATAACCAAAAATGACTTTACAACAAAAGAGTTCAAAGTAGAATTTTTTTAGTTAAATAGTAATTTGTTAAAAATACCATAAAAATTTGTGAACAAATAACTTGACATTAAAACATTAGATGATATATATATAATTCGCTGGGGCCATCAAGGACCACGTTAAGTCTTGTTGCATTTGACACTGAACTTGGCCTTCTTTAGAGCCCAAATTTCCCTCATTCTTTGTGAGTGGACCTGGTTACGCTCCTCTGTCCAAGGGGCACCGTGTCTTCTCTTCGGTTGCTCGTCTCGGTTTAGCCTGTTTGTCAATATTTTCTTGCGGAAGAGATCTCTGTTAAGGGCGTCTTCAGCTGAGATATGTAGCATTTGCAGGTCTTCTTTGGTATTTCTAAACCAGGGAATTGTGGTTTTGGGGTTTGAATCAAAAAAGTGAAAGATTTCTTTAGTTAACTTTCTTCCGTCCATTCTTTTCAGATGACCGTAAAATCGTGCCCGTCTTTTTCTGATTGTGTCGTTTGAGAGAACAGCAATATCATCGGCAAATGTTAAGCCGTCTGTTGCGATCCCCTTGGATTTTGTTCCTATTCTCAATGGACTGTAGTTGGTTTCCTGTAATCTCACCCGCCAGGTTCTGATGATCTTTTCAAGAACACAGTTGACTTCCTTGTTGGATCTCATTTGATGGATTCCATTTCTGTACTTTGATCCCAAGATTCCTCTCACAATTTTGCGTTCTCTTTTCTCCAGTTCTTCAAGGAGTCCTTTGTTGGCATTTAGAGACAGGGTTTCGGCTGCATATAGAACTACTGGCTTCAGAACTGTTTCATAGCGACGTACCTTGGTGTTTTGGGAAAGGCATTTTTTGTTGTAGATTGTGCGGGATGTTTGGTAGGCTATTTCCAGTTTGCGTACTCGCTCCTGAAGTGTTTCTTTGTCCAGTCCATTTTTCATGATGATCTCACCCAGGTATTTGAATTTGTCTACTCGGGTGATGTCACCGCATTTTGTATGGAGTTTTGGTGGAGCCTCTTTGATGTTAGTCATTACTTCTGTTTTCTCAAACGATATCTGCAAACCAGTTTGTTCGGCAATTTCCTTTAAAATTTCAACTTGAGCTCTAGCTGTTTCTATGTCGTTTGAGAGAACAGCAATATCATCGGCAAATGTTAAGCAGTCTGTTGCGATCCCCTTGGATTTTGTTCCTATTCTCAATGGACTGTAGTTGGTTTCCTGTAATCTCACCCGCCAGGTTCTGATGATCTTTTCAAGAACACAGTTGAAGAGTATTGGGAATAGCCCACCACCTTGTCGGACTCCTGTTTTGATGTCAAAGGAATGCAAGAGACATCCGTGGAACTTCACCTTGGATTTTGTATCAGTCAGGGTGGCTCTAATTAATGCCAGCAGTTTCAAATCAACTCCAAATTCATTTAAGATGTTTAGCAGGACTTCCCGGTCAATGGAGTCGTACGCTTTCTTAAAGTCCACAAAGACAGACACATACTGCTTGGACCTTAGTGTACAATATCTGATGATCGTTTTGAGATTTTGGATCTGTTCAGCTGTTGAGCGACCTTTTCTGAACCCTCCTTGGTATTCACCTATTTGATGTTCGACTTGTGCTTCCAAACGCTCCAGGATGGCAAGTGATAGAATTTTGTAAGTCACAGGTAGCAAAGATATTCCTCTGTAGTTGTTGATGTTCTTCATGCTGCCTTTTTTGTGTAATGGATGGATCAAAGCTATTTTCCAATCTTCGGGTAGGGTCTCCTTGTTCCAAATTTCTTCTATTTGCTTTTGCAAGATATCAAGTGATTCCTCTGGGGCATATTTCCATAGTTCTGCTACTACTGAGTCTTCCCCCGGTGCTTTGTTATTTTTGAGACGGGCAATGTGGCGCTTGATTTCATCTCTGTCGGGTGGTCTGGAATCTGGGTACCTGAGTAAGGGTTCCTTGGTCTCAATGGTGCTTTGCGGTTTAGAGCAATTAAGTAAATTCTTGAGGTAATCTGCCAGAATGCTGCAATTTTCTTCATTTGACGTCGCCAGTGTGCTGTCCTTTCACTCAAAGCATAGAGATGGTGGTTTATAGCCAGTGAGTTTGCTTTTGAAGGCTCTGTAGTACTCTCTGCTTTCATTCTTCCTAAAGTTTTGTTCTATCTTTTCAATGAGAGATTTTTCGTATTTACGTTTCTCAGTTCTGAACACCCTAGCTGCTTGGGCACGTTGGGTTTTGTAGGTTTCCCAATCATTAGATGATTTTATATAGTACCAAAAATTTGTTTCATAACTTAACTCACGTCAGTATGTTACGAAAGGAATATCTTATCGTTCATTACTCCAGTTATATTTTTTAACAAAGTCCAGATTTATTAACCCTCAAACACAGTAAATAGCCTACTCATAAATGTCACTGGAACCTGCAGCTAAATTTCCTGAAGTTTAAACAAGTAAGCAACATACTCTTAATACTGAGTCTGTTTTTGACACCTAAAACTAAAAATTACCTTTAAATTGGCATTGTGTGCTGGAAGGCAGAAGAAGTATTTTATTATGTTAAGGGATTCACTTAACTACTCATCAGTGTGGCAGGAATTAAAAGAAAAAACACCATTTTTCATGAGTCATTAGTTCATCCTAGTGTTCCCTGTCAGTTTCAATTTTATTTTGAACAAATGATTTGATATGAATGATTTAATTAAATAATGAATGTCATCTATATCAATATCAGTCGTCAATGATCTGCATTTAGGGTTTTCGCCCAGGTGGCAGATTCTCTGTAAGTTATTTACCTCACCTGTTTTTAAAGAACATGGAAATTTATAAAACATTTCTCCTGATAAATTATTCCAGTCCCTCATTCCTTGTTCCATAAACTCATATTTGACCTAATTTGTATTCTTGATTTTTTTTGTTTGTTTGTTTGTTAAGAATGAAACCATTCTTTCCAGTGTCGATTTTGTTAAATGTAACATAAATACTTTCCAGTCTGTCAGACACAGAATAATTACAACATTATAAACATATGTGTAAAAAATACACACTATTATACAAAGAATGACATGTTTTGTTCTGCAAGAACATCGTCACATTCTATCAAATCACTTAAAACGCGACTGAGCGAATGTCATGGGATAGCGGAGCACTGATGCGCAGGTGTGTTATCTGCGCACCACACGCCCCCTGTGCCAGCGGTAGTTGTATAGGAGACCTTGTCAGCAGTGGCTGTGCATGTGACAGGTGTAACATGGAACGTCGTCCTGAGCTGACACCGTATGGTGGTCGGTGCCCAACGGATGGTAAACGCGATTTCGGAAGTGGTGCGGGAATTCGGCTTCACACGATCAACCATGTCCAGGGTGTATCATGAATGGTTGAATGCGGGTGTCACCGTCCACAACAGACAAATGACCGGCCGTCCAGCCACCCTCGATGACCCTGACTGGCGACATCTGAGACGGATTGTCAATAGGGACAGACGGGCAACCGTGCAACAAATCACGGCTCAATTCAACACAGGCCATGCTAGACATGTCTTCCAGTGGACAATCCATAGGAACATGGGTTCTATGGGGTATGGGAGCCGGCGCCAATGTCATCGGGCACAACGACGCGCATTTGTCGCCAGTCACCAGGGATGGACACTGGAACAATGGCGAAACATGATATGGTCGGATGAATCACGATTTCAACTGCACCATGCCGATGGGAGGCACCGTGTATGGCGCAGACCACATGAAGCGATGGATCCCGCCTGCCTCGAAGGTGTGGTCCAGGGTGCTGGTGTCTCTGTTATGGTCTGGGGTGCATTTTCCTGGTATGGAATGGGCCCCCTAGTTGTTCTGGAAGAGACTTTGAATTGTACGCGGTATGTTGAGCTGCTCGGAGACCATCTCTACCCATTTTTGGCCTTCCAGCGCCCAGACGGTTCTGCGGTGTTTCAAGATGATAACGCGCCGCCACATCACCTCCCACGTCGCCCGGGAATGATTCCAGGAACACACAGCAGAGGTCCAACGACTGCCATGGCCACCGAGAAGCCCCAATATGAACCCTATCGAGCATATCTGGGATGTCCTGGAATGCAGGTTCCGTGCCATGGATCCTGCACCCACGAACAGACCAGCATTGGCGGCCACTTTTCAAACAATTTGGTGTCAGCTGCGTCCAGAGGACTACCCACACGCTATTAGGTGACTATCCCATGACATTTGCTAAGTCAGTGTATATGTACAGTATAGTTTTTGTTATGTAAACTTGTCAATGATAAAAGTTTAGTGATAATATGAACAAGTATTGACAAATAATGAATTTTAAAATTTTAATAATAATAATAATAATAATAATAATAATAATAATAATGGTGCTTGGCATCTGAATAGGCTTAGTTGTGACCTAATGAGGATAAAATGAATGACAAAGACATGATAAACACCCAATCCCCAGGCCAGGGGAATTAAGAGTATGAGGGGGTTGATTCTGAGAATTGAAACAGACCCATCAGACCAAAGGCAAGCATTCTGTCCATCGCCAGAAAGCCGGACTTTAATTTGTTAAACCTTAGGCTACCATCTCCACTGGTTAGGTGTTGGTTATTGACAGTAGCAGAGACCAGGGCAGTAGCTTGTGAAGCAGCCTTGACGACACAGCAGGCTACTCCTTTGGCTATTGGCTGCAGCTCAGAATACTTAGGGTCTGACATTCACTAAACCAACTATCGAAAAGGGGTAACCTAAGTCTAATGGTAGCCCACGTCTTCATCCCAGCATATGCCACTGTTAGATACACTCATTACCATGAGAGGAGCTGTAACCTCATTAATATGATTACTCCAATGAAGATCTTTCCTTATATTAACACCTAGGTACAGTGATAGTGATCCCTATAAAGTACTTTCACCCCATCAACACAGTATTTATAACTGTGAGGACTTTTCATCTTGGTGACATCGTACGACATAGAATGTCAAATGGACTTTTTTCCGCCCTCCAAAAATCTGACTACCTCTGCTGGGTTTGAACCTGCTATCTTGGGATCCGGAGGCTGACACTGTACCGCTAATCCATATTTACATCAAGTTGAAATGGAATGAGTTAACTAGACCACTAGCTGCACCATGCTGTTTCAATTCTTGATGTGTGGTAATGCAAAAAGGCGTGGGAGTGATAAGTGTTGAACTGAAATATCCAACTTCTGCATCTTTCCTGGGACTAATTCTTAATTTTCTTAATAGATGGTAGGTGTAGGCATGTCACATATCTGAAATAGACTTATTTTCAGCTTACAGTAATCATCATAGTTCTATAATAAAATTGTAAAGCTTCTTACTTGTTACAACTAAAAACCAGGGCAAGTAATGATTTTAAAAAAATCCAGGACATATTCCTGTGAGACATTCTTTTAGAACCCCCAACCCTTAATGATGTTAAGGTCTATTTAAGTGATACATAGAAACAGGAAAAGTAATTTTTAATGGTGTATGGCCCCAGAAGAGCCTGATGCAGGTCTTTTGAGTTGACGCCATATAGGTGACCTGCGCCTCTGTGAGGATGCAGACCTACCTACATCGGATTTGGTTAAAATCCTTCACATGGCTGGGAATCGAACTAGGTACCCTATGTACCAAACGCCAGCACGCAAACCATTTAGCCATGGAGCCGGACATCTTCGTCCAACCCAGCACTATACCCAATGCAACGATACATACTGCCTTTTACAGGGACAAATAAACAAATCAGTCCTTGGAAGCTATCAATAATGCAACCTTACCACATCCCAGGCAACTGGCTGTTTAAAAAAAATTCAGATGTGGGATTCGAACCTCCTATCTCGAGCACTGTCCACTATCACATATCTCCCCATCCGCTTACCATGTGAGCTACTGCGACACTTGACCTACGGCACCCACTTCCCAGCCTATACAGTACCGTGCTCCTGGTCTGTGCGTCCACCTCCTGTTTTAAAGTACTTGTTCTGTGTATCTATACTCGTTTTATGGGTTCAATCGAGGTACCCATAATGAATTAATAGTAGCGCTCACGATTTCTGCTGTCTTCTAGCCCGTAAACACACATCTTGTTATATTACCCTGGTTGAGGGAGAGGGACTGATGTCTTTCAGAATTGTAGTAAATGTGAAAGGATTTATAAAACTGGATCGCAAGGGGCTGATGGACCACCTTGTATATGGGCCAGCTCTAACAATTCTTTTTTCCAAACACTTTTATTGCACTCCTGATCATCTTGTTTGTTTTCTATAAGTTTATATTTCTTTCCTGCAATTCTAAACTCAAATCACTCGGTTCTTAAGGAATGTCACACATTGGCCCCAAATTAAAATGAAAAAATATAATTTTCTTCAGCAGGTCCTCATAAAGACACCGCCCTGTTTTGCTTCTTGCAAGCATCCTTCTGTGCTTGTTGGAAATGACAGACTAGTGCTGGGTAATCTTCCCACACTGCATGGACTGTACAGAAGCTTGCCGCTATCCATCATATACTCAAAGACCCTTCCTGTTTTTAGGGGCTGAAAATCTAATGTTGCTGCACAGCCCTGCAGTTGCCTCGCCTTTTTTTTTGGAGAAACATATGGACCGGGTGAGTTGGTCGTGCAGTTAGGGGTGTGCAGCTGTGACCTTGCATCCGGGAAATAGTGGGTTCGAGTCCCACTGTCAGGAGCCCTGAAGATGGTTTTCCATGGTTTCCACATTTTCACACCAGGCAAATGCTGGGGGCTGTACCTTAATTAAGGCCACGGCCACCTCATTCCCACTACTAGCCTTTTCCTATCCCATCATCGCCATAAGACCGATCTGTGTGACATAGAACTAATTCTTAAAAAAAGAAAGGAAAAAAGAAGGAGAAGCATGGTATATTACATAAAGTTTATCCATAAAATTCTCAAATCTATTTACTGAAGTCATACTACTTACTGCATTGCATTCCAATTGATGACTGGCACAGTGCTACACAATAACATTCTGGAATTTGTCTTATAGTAATTTTCTAACACCACTACACACACTAAACATCACTGCAATCCCAAGACAAGTAACAGGCAAAAATTCATCATTTTGGTAATCTTTTGACTTTCCAAGTCTACTTAATAACTGACAGAAAGGCCCTTTGGCATTAATGTCATTAAATTTGATCAAATCAAGAAAAATATTCACTGGAGCAGACAATTCAGGTACAGTAATACCACTCGAACATCAGTAAAGGGATTGGGTATCAGAAGTGGGGGGGGGGGGGGGGCAATTTTTTTTATAGAAAGCAAAAATGTACTGGGGGTCTAAGGGATATAATCGGGAGTAGATAATCAAATTGAAAAAAGAATAGCAATAAAATCAATGTTAAGATTTTTGTGCTCTCTGAGCAAATTTTGACTGAGAAGTAAAGTTTGACAGTTTAGCAACTTAACTACAGTAATAATATTTTTTTGAGATTCTGATTCAATACTATACAATAAAACTTTCATCAAAGGCACAATTACACCTGGATTACAATTAAACAACAGCACGGCATGATTGTACGATAAAAAGCCGTTTAGTATTGGACTACACACTAAAAAGTTAACTTAACAGACACTTGACAGAACTACACAGATACATGAACTGACTTAGACTGCCAGACTGATAAATGTATGCAGCAAGCAGGTGAATCATATCCCATTGTCGATGAGCATGGCAAAAAAAAAAAAAAAAAAAAAAAAAAAAAATACCCCTGCTTCCCTTACTCACAGCACATACTAGAAATGTGATTACTATCTGATGGTACAAACATGCGCGAAGCCGTGGGCTTTGAGTGGAATATTGGGTAACATATGAGTAACAACACAGTAAAGGTTTCCACCTATTCAATACAAAATATATTCACAATATTTTAAAATTACATGGTACTAGTTTCGACCCATCCAGGGGTCATCATCAGCCATATCAAAGCAAAAATCACTCTTGACGAAATCCTACGAACATGTTAATTTTAACAGTAAGATTATTAACAAGTGAATGTGGTAAATGAACTGAGATGTTAGTATGGGACAGGTGAGTAATAGCTAATAAATATACAAGGAATAAACATAAGAGGTTTGGAACAAAGTATAAAAGGGGGCTTAGTGTTGTAAAAATTATGTAATCATGGAAAACAGTAAGTCCTTATAATGAAGAATGCAATGTGAAATGACACATTTAAAATTATATATGGCTTAGGAAGAGTGGAGGTGGTTTGGGAGGGAAAGAGGGCTTAAGGTGGGGCTGAAGGGTGCGGGAGAAAGGGTAATTGTCTTGGAAAAGTACCTTTGATTAAATTTAGGATTGAGTTTTGGTTGGCTGCATTATTGTTTCTGAGGAAAGTGATAAATAGATCGAAGAGTATGTTGGGTTTCTCTGAGATTTCGTTGAGATTGTGACTGGCGTTAAAGTATTGGTCTAGGTGTATGTAGTAATTTTCCATTATGTCGAGTAAAGGGCCCTTGTTTGCTAATACGAGGATGTCCATGTCTTGTTTGATATTGGTGAAATTACGGTTATAATCTTGCATGTGTTGGCCGATGGCTGAAAACCTGTTGTATTTTATTGCGTTAGTGTGCTCGTGGTATCTGATATTGAAGTTTCTACCGGTTTGACCGATGTAGGTTTTTCCACAAGTGTTACATTTGATCCTATAAACTCCTGATTTAAAAAAACTGCTGGTCCTGTTGATGTGTGAAGTATTGTGTAAAATGTTCATGTTCTTATAGTTGGTTTTGAAGGCTATTTTAACGCCTTGTTTCTTAAAGATATTGGTTAACTTGTAGATATCATTGTTGAACGTGAAGGTGGAAAATGTTGGAGGTTTAGTTGTTTCTTTTTTGAGGGTAGTTTTTGGGCGATATTTGTGTTTATTGATTATCTTTTCTATAAAATGGTTGCTGAAGCCGTTGAATTTTGCGATTCCGTGAATTGTGTTAAGTTCGTTCTTTAGATCTTTCTTGGACATAGGTATGTTGAAGGCTCGGTGAACTAGGCTGTTGTATGTGGCTCGTTTGTGGGACTGGGGGTGCACTGAATCTTGACGAATGGTGGAGGCTGTTTGAGTGGGTTTTCTGAATATTTTATAACTGAAAGAATCTGAGTTTCTAGTGATGGTTAAATCTAGAAAGTTGATTTTTAGATTTGATTCGGATTCTAGTGTGAATTTGATGTGAGGATCAATGGAATATTGGGGACGGAAGGTAGTGGAGGGGATAACTACAACTGAGCTATTGGAAGCAAAATGAAGCCTTGTCACCCTAATGTATTCAACAGGAGCTGATGTGAAGACTTTGAAGTGAACTTTCGCTCATTCACACTACAGCACATACAAAATTTATTTAGCACGCAACTGAGGTTTCGTGCCATCAGATACTAATTGCGCTTCTGGATGAGTTCCCACTACTTGTTGTAGGCACTGTACAAATCGGTTAGCTTTGTAGAATGACATATCATGCCTAGTACATTTTCGCTAAGTAATTTTATAATATTTAAGGAAAAAATGAGAGAATTGGATGATAAGACAACAGGTTTTGTGTAACTAGCTGTATTTTGTAATTCAATTCCTAGTTGCAGGTGGCTAAAATGGAGTAAGAATTTAATTGTTTCTCCACAAAGTGGGAGGCAACTGCCCCCTCCCCCCCCTTCCTCCTCCTAATTACTACCACTGTTGAACATTAACTATTACAGCACTTTTGGTGCTTAGAGTGGTTGATTCATTGATTATGGAAATTTTTGTCTTGCAGTTGAGAATTTGATTGACTACTGTTTTTCTCATTTCGTTGTCAATGTGGAATGAAGAATGCGGTCCATATCTACACCATTAAACTACTGAAGGTTTATTTCATCTTCAAAGTTGTTAAATGATAGGTTGTTTTTTGTCACTTTATAAGCATCTTTGAAGCACCTTAGCAGTAACGTCTTTTCATGAGAGAGAGAGCTTTGTGTTTAGCTTGCTGTTTAATTTTCAAAGCTGTTTTTTTGGGCTGCACTTCCCTTATGGTCATAAATCTTTTCCATCATGGGCAGAATTGTTTCCCTCTTGAATTGCAGTAAAACTACTAAAACTTGCAATGTTTTCTTCATATTCCTTACTTCAATCATTTACTACTGATCTGTATTTAGGAAAGTCGCCCAGGTGGTAAATTCCCTATCCGTTGTTTTCCTAGCTTTTTCTTAAATGATTTCAAAGAAATTGCAAATTTATTGAACATCTCTCATGGTAAGTTATTCCAATCACTAAGTCCCCTTCCTATAAATTAATATTTGTCCCAATTCCAACTTTAAGCTTTGGTTCTCTTATTGCGCTCCAGAACAAAATAATTACTTATTTTACTCATTTTACTTCTCTAGCTTGTGAACCATGGACACCCCTTGCTCCTATTAAACAACTATGAACTCACTTGCCTTTGGAGCACAAAAAAACAGTTTTGTTTTTCAAGCTATATAAAAACAATGAATGCAATTAAATTTATCACTTTCTTCGCTGAAGGGTGAGAAAATCAACCGCTTACTCTATTGTATTCCAGTTGCCAGAAATGTGGAAGGACAAGAATTGTTGAAATTTGTTGAAATTCTTGAAACTTTGGAACAGCAGTTTACAGAAACTTCAGTCATGTGCCTTGTATACATTATATGTATACAAACGTAACAAAAATAGACAAACAAGCTTGATTTTAAACCATAAGCCGTCACTTTATGGGAATTGTGATAGGAATATTCTGAACAATATCTAATTGGTTTTTATTTATTTTTCAAAAAAATTTGTGCCGGCACTGCATACCATTGCATGCCACCACGAGAATGTCTGACTCGTTGGCTGAATGGTCAGCATACTGGCCTTCGGTTCAGAGGGTCCCGGATTCGATTCCCAGCTGGGTCGGGGATTTTAACCTTAATTGGTTAATTCCAATGACTCGGGGGCTGGGTGTGTGTGGCGTATTCAACATTAGAAATCATCCTAGGTTGGGCCCTCATCTTCACTGACATGCAGGTTGCCTAATAGGCTGACTACTAGAAAAAGACCTGCACCAGGCCTCTCGGAGTCCATACGCCATTATTACCATGAGAAAAAGCTCTGGGTATAATGAAAGCTGAATGGGAAGCTTGCATTTAAAATTTTAACTTCTACTTTGGACAAATGACGAAATCTTTCCCACTTAAAGACATAGAAGTTGCAAAGCAAGATGCTCTTCCAACAGCTAGATTTTCCTCTAAGTGAGGAATATCTTTCAACATCTGGCTGATGTTTGAGGAATGAACTTCATCAGGGATCTTGTGAGAGTTGTCATCTTTTACATAAAGGCAAAGGAGTAGATGTACAAAGATGATCTTAAAGCTATGTCAGGGATGAGTGACAGGAGAGGTCTTCTATCCTCTGAGTGGACTAATGTGATTAAAATATTCTGCAACATGTCAGCAGTAAGAACAGTTCCAGGATAGTCATCAATAGTGCAAGGCATTTGATGATTTTGCATCTTTTTTGTATGAAGGCCAAAAGATAGCTCGAGTATATGTACATGTGTTTCATGAATTGACTGATTAAATGAGGGCAGTTTGTTAGGGCTCTTTTTTTGTTGCATTTTTTGCCATTTACAAGAGATAGGTCATTTTTTGAGCAATTTTAGGTCATTTTTGGCATTTTAAATTGTTTTCTGGTAAGTGTTATATTTCGTTGAAAATGAAAACCTACAACCTGTTTTCCAGTCTTTAACCGGGTCAGGGATGTAATGAATGAATCATATATAGGCTGTTGGTACGATGGGGTCGCCACTCCCAAAGTGATATATTAATGACTGATAGATGCTATGAAATGAAAATGGAGAGTGTTGCTGGAATGAAAGATGACAGGGAAAACCAGAGTACCCAGAGAAAAACCTGTCCCGCCTCCGCTTTGTTCAGCACAAATCTCACGTGGAGTGACCGGGATTTGAACCACAGTATCCAGTGGTGAGAGGCCGACACGCTGCCGTCTGAGCCACAGACGCTTTATATTTGGAAATTTTTATTAATATTGTTCCGAGGTATCTGTGGAACAGCAGAGGTGAAAGAAGGTGCGGGGGTGAACGGGTCTCAAACTACGAAATTAAAGTTAAGGTAAAATTCAACAAGGTTATATTTTCTTTTCAAAATCAAGTAATGACAAGAATGGCAGGTACAGAGTAGCAAGGCAACAAAAGTACAATTACAGTATTTACAGGATTTGGGCTTCGAGCCCCGAACTCACAATCCTTGAGCAATTAGCCCAACTTTACCCCAAAAACAAGATACAACAGAGGGGCAGAAAACCCCAATCACGCCCAGGAGCACTGGCTCCCAATTACACAGTAAAGCCTCCTAGAGGCACGCAGAAACAAATTTCAAAAGAGCGATCCGCTCTTAAAGTTTAAGCCTATCAAAGGCCACACCAAACTCCACCTTCAAGTTGTCCTCTAAGGATATAAACACAGGGGTAAAATACCCAACCTACTGAGGCCTATTAAGTAAAGAAACATGAAAATTACATGGCCTCAAAAATACCAGCTTGAGAGGAGGCGTTCTTGAACTCCTAATACATTTTGTTTAAAACCTAATCTGGCACTAGGCCGCTAATGCAAGGGCTAATCCCATACTAAAGAGGTGACTTATATAAGCAGACAATTTACATTACGCTAGACTGGAAGAAACGGTTGAGAAAATAAGTTCACCTCAAAGCAATATGAGTGGGAGCTCGAGAGGGTTAAGCACTCTCTATCCCAAATTTATAGTTAAACAGATAGAATAGATACCGAGTGTCTTTACATTTTAAGGGAAAGTTACATGGTAAAAGGCTTCGAACCTGCCCCAAGAGTTAAACTGCTGAGCTAGCAAGAAAAGAAGTTATTAAACGGCCATTACCTTGTGGATGAACTGCTACCCAAAGAAAGAGGCGCTTCCCGCCCCCCTGCTACGTACTTTACACACTGGAAGATGTTACTGAAGTGGCCCGGAGACCCTAAAATCAGCAGTTTATATACTCTCGCGGAAAGTTCGAGGCGTTTCAGGAATGAGAACACCCTCCCACAAGAATTTTATTGGCTAACCAAGAAAACCCCTACACAATATGAAGAAGAAACACATTATTGGTGGAAAATTAATTCGAGAAATTCGGGATTGGCTAAATTCAAAACAAGGGGAAAGAAAGGGTTAATATTGCCAACTTAAACCATGGCTGAAAGAAATTTAACAAAGAACAAACTTATGAATTCAAGTTTTCTCCACAAAAAACAGTTCTTTCACTTCACACTAGGGTGCACCATTGTAGTTCTTCAGTAGTGTCCTCTAGAAGAGAATGTTCACACTTCTTACTATAGGAAAAACAAAAATACGTCGAAAACGACCCAGTTCAGAAACTTCAAAATTTCCAAGTAGTGACATCTTCTGAGAAACTTGAAAATTAACACAGTAGATAAAGTTCAGACTTCCTCCAGCAGAGGAGTTTCAACTGGCGCAAAGTTTGAATTAGCGGCGTGGAGGTGTACCGCCCGGTACAGACCTCCCCCCCCAAAAGTCCCTCCAGGGGTGACACATGAAATTTGTTTGAAAACAAGGTCCAAGTTATGATGTTGATATGGAGATTAATTGCAGAAGTATTTACAACCAAATTTTCTTAAGCGATAGGATCCAGATTCAAAATTCTTTATAGTTATTGCTGATGTAATGTCTTTATGTTTGAAGAAGTTGAATTCAGAAGTAAAAACTTTAAATTCTTGAAAGAGAAGAAAATTTTCTAAGTCCACCAGATATTGCAGTAACATCCAAAAAGGTAATAATTGTCGATTTGAAACGTCCATGTAACTGACTAAATATATCAGTTGCCGATGACTTTGACGGCCAGCCCAGCTGCCGCTGCTTGAGTCCAGAGGAGGCCGCTCGGACCCCTCAAGTACCCTGAGATACCGCTCGCCCGCACTATGAGAGGAGTAGTGGAGTTGAAGCACGCCGCGCCCGCGGCGAACATATACAGGCTGCGGGCAAGTAGCAGGTTGTGCGCCGCACATCAGCCTTGGCCGGGAGGAGGGCTCCGGCTCGCCGTGCACAGGTCGACCTCGCTGGAGTAGGGGGGACCCTTCCTCTATCCCAGTCGCGGCACGGCGCCGCGCGGCTGCGGGGGCACTGAAACATTAAAGCTCGACGGCAGAATTTTTGTTGGACCAGAATGATAGTAGGGTACATTCATTGTGGTGAGGTTGAGGGGCCAGCGGCGTGGAGAAATTCATTTCATATACAAGCCACTGTGTGTTGTGGAGCAGGAGACGGGAGCGTGGTAATGGCCGTGGCAAGGACAGGATGGCAGTTTAACTGTTCGGGGAGGGTTTACAATAAATGCTTAAATATAAAAAAAATATTATAGAAAGGGCAGAAGGCCTTAAAAGTGAAACCCCTCAAAAAAAAAATATATAACCTTCCTATTTCTTTCAAGATTATATGAAACAAGTTAGCACAGAAATTATACAGGTTTCACCTGCGACAGGTGAACCCTAAATACCCTCTCGGTGGCTGGATTGCTTAGCAATAAGGTAACGGGAGTAAGGAAATCGAGAATGATACACGGCCCATGAAATCTGGGGGCAAGCTTGCCCGCGGGAACAAAATTCTTGACCATCACCTGGTCACCTACCTTCAAATGGGTGGGTCTCCGTCCACGATCACATCTTTCCCTAACCTTTTCATGATACACCTTAAGATTGGCTTTAGCCTTCTTCCAAAGATCTTTAATATTATCTGGATCTATTGTCTCGGGTAGAATGTCACTCAGAGACCAGAGGTTAGAGAGCGGCGTGTTGGGAACGAACTTGACCATCAAAGAAGCTGGAGTAAACTTATGAGATTCATGAACGGCCGAATTCAAAGCAAAAGCTAACCAATGCAGGGACGTGTCCCACCTAGAATGATCTTCATGATGATAGGCAATAAGCGCGGACCTGAGATTACGATTAACCCGTTCAGCCAGAGATGGTTGAGGGTAATAAGCGGAAGTTGTCACATGAGAGATGGACAGGTCAAAGCAGAATTTACGAAATAGATTAGATGTAAAAGCCTTAGCATTATCAGACACAATATATTGACACGGACCAAAAGAAGCAAAGATAGAATTTAGACAAGTAATGGTGGACTGAGCGGTAGCCAGCTTAGTCGGAAATAACCAGGAAAATCTAGTAAAACCATCTACGCATACAAAGCTGAACTTGTTGGCATTTCCCTTTGACTGGGGGAAGGGTCCTACATAATCAATATACAGGCGTTCCATAGGGCGCGAAGCCTGATGAGAAGACAAAAGGCCTACCTTGGTGGACATGGTGGGTTTACTAAGCAAACAAGATTTACAAGCCTTTACTAGTTCACGGATTTCACCGTCCATACCCTTCCAGATGAACCTTTCACGAATCTTTTCACGAGTTTTAAAGATTCCTAGATGTCCCCCTAATGGGGTCTCATGATAGTACTTGAAGATCATAGGTACAAGAACAGCTGGGACGACAACCTTCATCATCTTATCATGCCTCGAAGGGCAACATAGAACACCATTCCTCAAGACATAAGGGACAACATGTTCCCCAGAAGAAAGGGTTTCCATAATCGGAGCCAGCGTCGGATCTTCACGTTGATATTTCTCAATGTCCCTAAAGAGCATGGGAGCATCTGTTAAGATGGCATTAACCTCAGATAGTATGGACTCGGGAGGAGATGAACTATCGACCGGTTCATGGGTCTCGACGTCGCTGGAAAACATATGGCTGAGTCCGTCTGCAACGACATTTTCAGTACCTCTGATATGCCTAACATCAAATTGGAAGGCAGAAATTCGGATGGCCCAACGGGCTATACGACCAGTACGACGCGGCCTACCTAAGACCCAGCTTAAGGCTTGATTATCTGTCTCCAGGTCGAATTTGACATGTTCCAAATAGAGACGGAACTTTTCTAAGGCAAATAAGACTGCCAAACCTTCGAGCTCATAGATGGAATACTTGGCTTCTTGAGCCGATAGAGTCCTAGATGCATAGGCGATGGGTCGCCTCCCTAGTTCAGTCTCTTGAAGAAGGACTGCAGCTACCGCCGACGACGACGCGTCGGTTTGGACGATGTATTTCTTCGAGAAATCAGGCATAGCAAGGACAGGGGCATTACAGAGAGCTAATTTAAGATCTTCAAAAGCGGCTTGTTGAGAAGGTCCCCACTCAAATTTGATGCCTTTCCTACGAAGAAGGTTCAAGGGCGCCGCTCTCTTAGCGAAGTTAGGAATAAACTTCCTGAAGAAATTCACCATACCAATGAACCTGGCGATACCTTTGATGTCCTTGGGAGGTTTAAAATCACGGATGGCCTGTGTTCTAGAATGATCGACTGCAACACCATCAGGTGACACAATATGCCCTAGGAATGACATGGAGGGCTTAGCAAAGGCAACCTTGGACAACTTAACAGTTAACCCAGCCTTACGAAGGCGATTGAGAACTTCTTGCAGATGATCTAGATGTTCTTCAAAAGTCTCCGAAAATACGACGACATCATCCAGGTAGTGATACAAGTACTCAAATTTGATGTCGGAGAAGACCCTATCTAGCAGTCTAGTGAGTACAGCTGCTCCCGTGGGGAGCCCGAAAGGGACGCAGTTGTATTCAGACAAATTCCAATCCGTGGCAAACGCTGTAAGATGTTTAGACTCTTCGGCAAGGGGAATTTGATTGTAGGCCTGATTCAGGTCCAAGATGGTGAAGAATTTAGCTTTACGAAACCACGAAAAGCAAGAATGAAGGTCAGGAAGGGGCACAGATTGTAACACCACCTTCCGATTGAGAGCCCTATAATCAATGACAGGCCTGAAGCCACCTTGGGGTTTCGGGACTAGAAAAATAGGCGAAGAATACGCCGACTTAGAGGGCCTAATAATACCATCCTTCAACATCTGATCGATGATTTCTTTCAGAGCCTTCATTTTAGGTGGAGATAGCCTATAAGGTGGAAAACGGACCGGAATCGAATCCGTGACCTCAATTTTGTATTCAATAAGGTCAGTAACACCAAGAGTATCAGAGAACACCTCAGATGTCTAAGGTCTAACAACATCTCATCCTGGGTAGGCGAAATAGAGGAACATGATACAGAATTACACTTTAACAAGGGGATTTTACAATTGGAAGCAAATTTGAATGTGCACGACTTACTCTGAAGATCGAGCACAAGACCAGTGTGAGAAATGAAGTCAGCTCCCAATATAATGGGGCAAGACAAGTGCTTAGCCACAAACAATTTGATTTTCCATGTAAATTTAAAAATACGAATTTTGACATTTAAAGAACCTAGAATTTCTAATGGAGATGAATTAGCCGAAACATATTGGATCGCAGACAAACAATAGTCAGGAAGCTTACAAACAGATTTCAATTTTGAATACCATTCAGCCGAAATAATAGAACAAACACTGCCTGAATCTAATAGAGCTGTTACAGGTTCATTATTTAACTCAATTTTGAGAAAAGGTACGGGTGCGGGGGAGTCCGCCGCAATCCTAAGACATTCTTTGGGGCATTCAAAAGATGAATTACAAGACTGAATTTTCCCAGAATTTTCGACCTGTTTACCAGGGGCTGAGTCTCGGGAAGATGGCTTAGTCGACTCAGCCGAAGCCACTAGTCACTTTTTATTATTGGCATTGGTGGAATTTGCGCCAGAAGTTGTGCAGGAGGGGGTGCTATTCGAATTTGGGCAATTCTTGGCTATATGTGAGAAAGCCCCACATTTAAAACAGCCTTGTGATGAACCAGCTCCATTATTTGCCCTACTAGATTTGATCAGTGGACACTTATTGCGAAGATGGTCAGGTGACCCGCAAGCATAACATTTATGGGATGTGACTGGTCGGCGAGGTGGAGGCCGAGGATTACTAAACGAAGGAGGGGGTTCTTTCGCGACACGCAAAGAATCGGCGTATCTAACTCCTTCCGCTGAGATGGCCAATGCTTCAAGTTCAGAGAAGGTTTGCGGGCACGCCGCGAAACACAAATATGACCTATAGGATGGTGAAATGCCTTCCACAATAGCCTGTACAATCTGATCTTCAAGGAAGTGAAGAGCAAACACCCTAGTATAGAACTTAATATCTTGGATGAAATCTGCCAAGTTTTCATCCAACCGCTGTACACGATAATAGTACTTCTGAATAAGTGAGGACCTTGCCCTAGCCGGGATGAAGTTAGCTAGCAAGTGGGCGTGGAAGTCTTCAATAGATGATTGCTCGGCAATGGCTCTTACTATTTTGTCTGAGAGAATACCAATTGCATAGGGATAGATGATTTGCAAAATCTGACATGGAGAAAGAGAAAAAACAAGAGCATGGTCCTGGAACTCAACTAAAAACCTTAAAAATGAAATTACTTCACTGGTGGTATTAACAGAAAACTTAGAGATACCTCTGAGCAACATTGGTAATGGATGAGGCAAGCTGCTGAACCCAGGTGACATAGTAGGTAAAGGTTTAAGTGGCAAAGAACGTACATTATTCAACGAGGTACGGCGTTCAGACTCGTTGTCCAATGGGGCAGAGGTTGTTTGAGGTGCAACGGTTTTCCTATTGACTTCTCCCTTAGGAGTTTCTTTCTCGCTACCTACATTCACCATGGTGGGTTGATCAGTTTTGGGAGGAACTTCCCCAGTTAACAATTGGGTAACCTTACTGGATAATTCAGAAAGATTTTCAAGAACCATACTAGCTTCCTTCCTCTGAACGTCATTCAACTTCAGAGACAACAGATCGTTAACTCTATTAGAAAAATGAAATAACCTGGCGTGCACACATTTAATTTGATTAGCATTCTCTTCAAAAAAACTAACTACAGATGCTAGCTCAGTAGTATTGTCAGTGATCGTGGAAAGAGAGTCGTCAATTTCTTTCTCTCCCAAAGTGGGGATGGAAATGGGCAAATCAAGGGACTCTCTAAGCTTATTTGTATCTACCGCAACCATGCCTCCAGATTGCACATTTCTAATAGTTAATTCATAGATCAACTCCTCCTTGCGCAAATAGTTAAGATGGAGAACATCGCGAGGGCCGGGCATGATGACAGAACAATTTTGAAAAAGGAAAAATTAAAAATTCCAGCAACTGAGAAAATAGTTAGAGTTGTAATCAAAGCAATGTTTAGCCGTCAAAAGGAGCTAAATTGAGACCCATTCAACCATGCTCTGCTACCACTTGTTCCGAGGTATCTGTGGAACAGCAGAGGTGAAAGAAGGTGCGGGGGTGAACGGGTCTCAAACTACGAAATTAAAGTTAAGGTAAAATTCAACAAGGTTATATTTTCTTTTCAAAATCAAGTAATGACAAGAATGGCAGGTACAGAGTAGCAAGGCAACAAAAGTACAATTACAGTATTTACAGGATTTGGGCTTCGAGCCCCGAACTCACAATCCTTGAGCAATTAGCCCAACTTTACCCCAAAAACAAGATACAACAGAGGGGCAGAAAACCCCAATCATGCCCAGGAGCACTGGCTCCCAATTACACAGTAAAGCCTCCTAGAGGCACGCAGAAACAAATTTCAAAAGAGCGATCCGCTCTCAAAGTTTAAGCCTATCAAAGGCCACACCAAACTCCACCTTCAAGTTGTCCTCTAAGGACATAAACACAGGGGTAAAATACCCAACCTACTGAGGCCTATTAAGTAAAGAAACATGAAAATTACATGGCCTCAAAAATACCAACTTGAGAGGAGGCGTTCTTGAACTCCTAATACATTTTGTTTAAAACCTAATCTGGCACCAGGCCGCTAATGCAAGGGCTAATCCCATACTAAAGAGGTGACTTATATAAGCAGACAATTTACATTACGCTAGACTGGAAGAAACGGTTGAGAAAATAAGTTCACCTCAAAGCAACATGAGTGGGAGCTCGAGAGGGTTAAGCACTCTCTATCCCAAATTTATAGTTAAACAGATAGAATAGATACCGAGTGTCTTTACATTTTAAGGGAAAGTTACATGGTAAAAGGCTTCAGACCTGCCCCGAGAGTTAAACTGCTGAGCTGGCAAGAAAAGAAGTTATTAAACGGCCATTACCTTGTGGATGAACTGCTACCCAAAGAAAGAGGCGCTTCCCGCCCCCCTGCTACGTACTTTACACACTGGAAGATGTTACTGAAGTGGCCCGGAGACCCTAAAATCAGCAGTTTATATACTCTCGCGGAAAGTTCGAGGCGTTTCAGGAATGAGAACACCCTCCCACAAGAATTTTATTGGCTAACCAAGAAAACCCCTACACAGTATGAAGAAGAAACACATTATTGGTGGAAAATTAATTCGAGAAATTCGGGATTGGCTAAATTCAAAACAAGGGGAAAGAAAGGGTTAATATTGCCAACTTAAACCATGGCTGAAAGAAATTTAACAAAGAACAAACTTATGAATTCAAATTTTCTCCACAAAAAACAGTTCTTTCACTTTGCACTAGGGTGCACCATTGTAGTTCTTCAGTAGTGTCCTCTAGAAGAGAATGTTCACACTTCTTACTACAGGAAAAACAAAAATATGTCGAAAACGACCCAGTTCAGAAACTTCAAAATTTCCAAGTAGTGACATCTTCTGAGAAACTTGAAAATTAACACAGTAGATAAAGTTCAGACTTCCTCCAGCAGAGGAGTTTCAACTGGCGCAAAGTTTGAATTAGCGGCGTGGAGGTGTACCACCCGGTACAAATATTATTTATAATACTTGTCTATTATGTTTAACTTAGACAAATAACTTGCTCAAGAAAGAAAGTAGACTTGCAACATAACCTGCTACCACTAGTTTTCAAGGAAAGAGTATTTTCAACTTGATTACACTTCCAAGAAAACATACTATAAGCAGTACCTGCTTCCCCTATATGTAAGACACATAATGGACTCTCCCAAGCTGGGCATTGCTCCTTATCTTCGGCTAGATAAGAAGGAAATAAGTCGCCTGTGTGCTGAGATTCGAGTGAGTTCTTTGTAGACGAGTACTGTAAGATGCCCAAAGTTGAAGGAAGTGCTGTTGTTAAATTAAAACAATTTGTTACACAACATGGAGAAAATATTTTTTCCACTGATGGGAAAATATTATTTTGTAAAGTGTGTGATGTGTGAGTTTCAGCAGAAAAGAAGTTTACAGTTGAACAACGTGTGTCGCGAGAAAAACATAAACATGGTGTGCAGCGACTTGAAGATTTAAAAAAAAACGTGGCTTACACCAGACACTACTGGGCGAATCTTCAACATTTTCTCCATTTTATGTGAAACTGTGTACAGCATTTTTATGCGCCAATATTCCACTGATCAAATTGAACCCTCCAAAGCTGTGTACATTCTTAGAAGAGACTGGAAAATCTATACCAGATCCCAGAACATTAAGAAGAACCTACGTTGGAAGGTGCTATGACAAAACGTTACAAGAAATAAGGATAAGGGTAGGAGACGGAAACATATGCATATGCATAGATGAAGCAACAGACAGTATGGGACGATATATAGCCAACGTTATTGTAGGCGTCCTGGAAGCAGGGAATGCTGGAGAACCATTTCTACTACATCGTGAGCAATTGGACAAAGCTAACTGTTCAACAATTAGCAAACTGTTTGACCAGTCTTTGAGGCTATTCTGGCCCGATGGCATTCGGCATGACAATGTGCTGCTTTTAATAACAGATGTAGCACCCTACGTGGTGAAAGCTGCAAAATTTTTTACATGCGCTCTTCTTGAAAATGGTGCATCTCACATGCCTAGCCCATGCGTTACGTCGGATCGCAGAGGAGGTAAGACATAATTTTCCTGAAGTTGACAAGTTAATTGGGTGCATAAAGAGTAATTTTAAAAGCCCCATCTAGAGTTCTAGCATTCAAAACAGAAGCTCCAGAAATTCCCTTGCCCTTTTCACCTGTTTTGACTAGATGGGGAACATGGATTGAGGCTTGTTGTTATTACTGCAAGAACTTTGAGGCTGTAAAGAAAGTGGTTGATTCCTTCAACAAAACTGAGGCTAGATCAATAAAAACAGTCCAGGAACTCTTGGCTGACAAACAAATTGCAGGTAAACTTTCCTACATAAAAACAAATTTTGGATCCCTTCCTAATGCAACAGGTGCTCTAGAAAAATCCCAAGTGCCACTAGTGGAGCAGCTGAAAATTGTGTATAAAGCTGTGAATGATCTGAATCGTGTGTGTGTGTGTGTGTGTGTGTGTGTGGTAAAGTGGGTGAAGTTGTATCCGTGAAATTGAACAAGGTGTTGCAAAAGAACAGTGGGTATAAAACTTTGTGTTCTATTGGCAAAGCATTGTCGGGTGAAAATTTTTCTCTTATCGACTGTGAATTGAATCTGGAAGATATTGCTTGTTTTCAGAATGCACCAATTGTTTCAGTTGAGGTAGAGAGAAGCTTCTCCATGTACAAATAGTTACTTGCAGACAATAGGCAATCATTTTCATTTGAGAACCTATGCAAAGTTTTCATTGTGCATTTCAATTGGAATTTATTGTAAACAGCCACTGAAGTTTGTTTTTTAAATATTCTTTGTTAATTAAATGACACCTATTTGCTAGGAGAGTATTTGAAGAATATATCAGTTCTAAAATATTTAATTTTTTCACCAGGGATGGCAAGGTGGTATTTACTTTGTTAGTCATCATCATCATCATCCTAAACCATCTCCAGTTTCCCGGGTGTGGTATATGAGCCTCCTCCATCTCATCCTGTCCTTGTACCATTCTTCCTCCACCAACTTGTCCCAATCATGACCTCTCAGCATTACATCGCTCGTAACTAAATCTATCCATTTCCTCCGTGGCCTTCCCACGGGTCGTCTTCCTTCTACCTTTCTGTCAAATTCCTTCCTTGCAGTTCTGTTTACTGGCATCCTCTTCATGTGACCAAACCACTTCAGTCTTGATATCTGAATCTTATTTAGGAGAGAATTGTCTATTCCTACTTCTTCTCTAATTTTCTCATTCATAATCTTGTCTTTCCTGGTTTTCTGGATCATAGTGCGTAGGAATTTCATTTCAGCTGCCTGAAGTTTGGAATTATCTCTATTGGTCAGTGTTGTGGTTTCGAGACTGTATATAAGAATTGGTGTATAATAGGACTTGTACAATGTCATTTTTGTTTTCATGGGTATTTGCTTATCCCACAGCAGGTGTCTTACCTGGTGGTAGAATTGTGTTGCCTTATTGATTCGATTGTTCACCTCATGTTTTGCTAGGTTGTCATTTGATATAACGCTACCCAAGCATTTGAAAACTGGAACGCTGTCCAGTTGAGCTTCATTTAACATGACTATTGGTTCTGCTCCTTCCCCATACACTTTCATCACCACCGTCTTGGTCTCGCTGATGTTTAAACCATATTTCTTAAACTCCTCATTCCAGCTTTGTATTCTCTCTCCCAATTCATCTTCTGAGTCACTCCAGATCGCAACATCATCTGCAAATGTGAAGGCTTTGATCTCTCCATGTTCTTTCCTTTTAATAGATTTCATTACTACATCCATTACAATAATAAATAGAAGTGGTGACAATGAGCTGCCCTGCTGCACTCCTCTCTTTGTTTCAAACCAGTCCGACAAACCACATCCTACTTGAATACAGCTTCTGTTCCCACTATACAACATTTTCACTTTGTCTATGAGGCTATCTCGCACTTGAAGTTCTTTCATGCATTGCCAAATTCTTTCCCTTGGTACACTATCGTATGCTTTCTCAATGCCCAAAAATATTAGGAATAAAGGCTTGTTCTTCTCCCAGTATTTTTCCATTAGCATCCTAATTGCAAATATAAGGTCTGTAGTTGACCTTCCTGGTCAGAAACCATACTGCTCTTCTTCCAAAATTGGTTCAACAATATCTCTGATTCTGGTCTCTATTATTTTTTCCAATATTTTCAAGACATGAGACAGTAGTGTGATACCACGGTAATTAGTACATTTTCGTCGGCTTCCTTTCTTGAACAGAGGTACAATGATGCCCATCTTCCAGTCCTCAGGAATAGTATTTTCCTCCCATATCCTGTTGAGCAGTCTATAGAGCCATTGGATTCCTGGAACTCCCGCTGCTTTCAGCATATCTGCACTTAGTTCATCTACGCCCACTGCCTTTCCTTTCTTCATGCTCTTGAGAGCATTTTCAACCTCAAGCCATGTAATTGGTGGTTCAGTTGTGGTTCCTCGACTTGGCTCTCCTCTATCCGTTGTTATGTTTTCTGTATCTCCATTCAGCAGCTTTTCGAAATAGATCTTGAGTTCTTGTTTAATTTCTCCCTCTTCTTGTGCCAGAGTTCCATCATCACATTCTATTGCTTTTATGGTCTCTTGATCCCTTCGCTTGTTTTTCACTACTCTGTATAGCAATTTCATATTTCCTCTACTGTCCTCTTCCAGTTTGTCTGCAAACTCATTCCATTTCTTCTCTTTTTCTTCCCTTACAATGTTCTTTACAGCAAGTTTCTTGTTCCTGTATACTCCTTGAAGTCTTTGTATTTCTTGTTCATTTCGTTCTTGTCCCTGTTTTTGTTTCTCCTTGTCCAGTGCCTTCTTTATTTGGTTTCTTTCTTTCACCGCTGTTTTCACTCTATCATTCCACCATGGTGTCTGCTTTTTTCTTTTGATAGAACTTGTAACTCCACATAGGTTTTTGGCTTCTCCCACAAAGGTGTCTTTGAAGGCCTTCCATTCTTCATTAACGCTGGTTACTTCACACTTCGGCAAACTCTGTTGAATCCTTAGTTTGTATTCTTCCTTTATTTGGACTTCTTGCAACTTCCAAGTTTTAATCCTTGGTTTTTTCGTAATAAGTTTCTGCGTTTCATTTGTCTTATGTTTGAAGTCTACTACCAACAATCTGTGGTCACTGTCCATGCTTTCACTAGGGATGACCTTTACATCTGTGATGTACCTGCCACCATCTTTATTTCTGATTACGTAGTCAATCAATGTTCTATACTGGCCATCCCAACTGTACCTTGTTATTCTGTGACTGTCTCTTTTTTTGAAGAATGTATTTTTGATTATAAGATCATTTCTTCTGCACAGATCTAATAGTTGTTCTCCTTCTGGGTTCCTTTGTCCAAATCCATGTGGACCAATGATGTTCTCGTACCCAAGTCTGTCTACCCCAACTTGCGCATTTAGATCTCCAATAATAATAACATTTTCCTCATTAACTGTATCTTCCAGGTCTTGCCAAAATTTCTCTTTGTCTTCCTCACTGCAGCCTGTCTGTGGGGCATACACTTGTATGATGGTGTACTTAGTGTTCTCCAGTTTCATGGACATTTTAATGATTCTATCACTTTTGCAGATAACTTCAGCTGTAGCATCAGTCCTTTCATTAATTAAGAATCCAACACCATTTTTCGCTACCTTCTCCTGTCCACTCCAGTATAATTTATAACCTCCACGAAGTGTCTTACTTCCAATCCCTTTCCATTTGGTCTCACTTAATCCCAATATTGATATTTTTCTTCTATCCATCATGTCTAGGAGTTCTTCTAACTTTCCAGTTAATGATAGAATGTTCATAGTTCCAATTCGGTATTTGGGTCTCTTTTTTATTTGGGGTTTCCTTTCAGAATATTTTATATCATCAGCCTTACAGTCATCATACTTTACAATTGTCTGAGAGGACGTGTCAGTCCGGTCTATAATATTCTTTCCGAGGCTCTTTTTCTTATTGAAAGCAACTATACTCAATACTCTCCTGCTGACTTGCTAGGACTAACGCATAAGAGGATTTTCTTTCAGGGTTTACTCCCTTAGCCTTTGAGGATGCCTTCCTTGTCCTACAAGGCAGTAGGTTCCATCTGTACACCCCAGAAGGATGGGTTGCCTCTTCCGCCATCTCCGCCGTACCGAAGTCCATCTTCTCCGCCGTAGATGCCGTTGAGGTCTTCACCCTTAACCCAGGGCAAGGGCCCTCCATATTTATGACCCCTGGAGAGAGGGTGTCACAGTATTTTAAAACCCCCAGGAATTGGGCTACCTGTTGGTCTGCGGGTTGTATTGGTTATTTCAACCAGCCCTACATACTGTAGGGGCCCCCTATCCGCCACCTGGGGACGCGCTCTGTAGGGGTCAGGTTCCCCTGGTTACTTATTGGAAGTTAACCCCACCCACAAGGAGTAAGGTTATTTGCAGAGTTACTTTGTTAGTAACAAAAATAATTTAAACTTAATGCATTGTCATTCATTAAAATTCTCTCTCAAATCCGCTAATTGTTTCTGAAAGGATTAATAAATAACTGATTTACAAATCATTTATTGGTCATTTTTTAAACCATTTTTAGGTCATAAATGCATTTTTTATTTTGCATTTTCTTGCTATTTTTTGGTCATTAAATGCCTTGCCCTACTCATCAAACACTGTCTGGTATGTGTGAAGAATGAGAGATGTTTGGACATGTGTTGTGTAGCTGTCCAGATGGAGCATTACAAAGAAATACCAGTACCAGACAACACAAGGTACATTCATACATCGCAGCTGCTCTACGGGAAGCTCAACACACATTCAGTATAAATGAAGAAAATCCACATTCTGTTTCCAGTGATTCGACCGGATCAGGAATGGAATGAATGAAGCCCCCATCTAGCGGCGAGGATTGGAATTGTGCCGGCTGCCGAAGCCTGTCGCACTCCTTTGGGGCAATGATAAATGGCTGGCAGATGAAATGTTAATGGTGAGTGTTGCTGGAATGAAAGATGACAGGTAAAACCAGAGTACCTGGCAGGAAACCTGTCCTGCCTCTGCTTTGTCCAGCACAAATCTCACGTGGAGTGACTGGGATTTGAACCACGGTATTCAGCGGTGAGGGGCTGGTGCACTGCCGCCTGAGCCATACCTGTAACAAAGCACATTCTTAAACCAGGAATAAAAAAGTACACAATAATAAACAAAGAATGGCATGTTCTGTTCTTGAAACATCAGATTCTATCAAGACGCACACATTATTTGGAAATATTAGTGTTTATTTCTATCTGAACACTTAAGAATTTGAAATATGGAGCTTATCTTAATGAAGTCCTGCTTTGCTGGAGTTGTGATGAAGCAGCCTTCATAACTTCCAAGATCTTAGGATAGTAGGGTATATAATTTGTATACATGTACGTATTCAGGAAGGTGTTGTGATGAAATCAAGAGAACAGTGACCATGACCAGGGCAGCCACCACAAAGCTGAGTAGGATATGGAAGGACCGTACAGTTACAAAGAACTCTAAACTGCAACTAGCTTACCCCCTCACATTCCCCATTGCCACCTATGCAGCTGAGATCTGGACAATCAAACATGCAGATAAGAGGAAAATGGAGAGCTTCAAGGTGTGGATTTGTGGGTTTACTGATGCATTCTCTGAAATTCTTAGACTGAACGCCGAACTAATAAATACGTGCTTGAAGAACTAGGCTTCTCTAATGGATAAGCCAAGCTTACCTTCCATACTTCAGGCATATAACCAGAAGAACAAGCAACCTGGAGAAGCTCGTGGTGGAGGAAAAGTTTCATGGCAAGAGATCTCAAGGAAGACAGCCTCTGATGGAGAACATGAGTCTACCCTTATAGTGGTAGACTGCCAGAATACCGCCATGCCCTATCACGGCTAGAGGATTAAGGAGGAGTATGCATGGAATTCATCTGTATGCATGTGTTCGTGTGAATGGCCAGGTACTTGCATATGATTCCACCGGTCGTGCTGATGGGCTGTTTGTGACATTCATTTATTTGCGCGTACCATCTTTGGTCTACCAGTTAGCTGCTCCTTGCCCCAGAGACGAATATGATTATGCGAGTGAGCTGTGCTCTTGTGTTGAGTGTGACGAATGCATATTATGTGTTGTATAATGTGATTATAATGATGTAGGGAGAGGGCGAAACGCAGTGTTGGTGCGTAACCTGCTCATCTCTAATAACATTCAATGTACGGGACCCTCGCCAGGATTACATGCTGATTTCACTACACTGGAAAACAGGAGATAATGAGCGTTCACCCAGACAATACTCTACAAAAAGTTCTTTAATACATATCACCTAATTGTACATGTTTTGAGAAAACATAATTCTCTTCTTCAGTGAAATGATATTTTCTAAAATCCAACGATTTGACTAGAATGACAAAATTAATCAGATGTTTCTACTACAATTTGTTTCACATTGCACCGACACAGATAGGTCTTATGGCGATGATGGGATAGGAAAGGCTCACAGCTGCACGCCCCTAACCACATGGACAACCCACCCGCTTATCAGATGATCAACTATTATATTATAAAATCATTACTTAAAGCAAACAATTGAAATACAGCTGTAACATAATGGCTTACTAAAATGCTCTTAAATAAGTGTGTTTACAGTTTATTTTACAAAATAAGAACTATCGTCTGAAAAACAGCACCCACACAATCGTGTGTGTCAGGAATTAATTTACTACTTACAAAAAAATCAGCTCGCTACATGTGAATATACACATGTACATGATCAAATGTTCTATTTTACAATGTGGAACGATTTAAAACAATTAAAATCTTATTAAGGTACAGTCCTGGTATTTGCCTGGTGTGAAAATGGGAAACCATGGAAAACTGTCTTCTGGGCTGCTAACAGTGGGGCTCGAACCCACTATCTTCTGGATGCAAGCTCACAGCTGCGTGCCCCTAAGCGCATGGCCAACTCGCCCGGTTATCAGATGATTAACTATTATTAAAACAGCTATAACATAATGCCTATTTCTCTTGCCTTCAGAGATCTTAAACCAATAAGAGTCCACTCAGATAAAACTATACACTTGTTCTTTAGAAGCTAATTAAAATAATGCTTGTTGTTAACCCAACTGTGCTGTGCTATGGCTTTGCTTGAAACTTGACTCCACCTATTGCTGTCTAGTCTTTACAGCACAAACTATTAGAGGTCAGCTGATTTCGACTCTTCCCACTAATGCCGTTAGTTCAAGGAGCAGTTGCTGTTATTATCCACTTAAACTCTACATGGACACCACTTGCTGTCAGCTCGGCTTAAGTCCAGGAGTAGTCTCGTGCACTCTGCAGCACCTGTAGTTTCATATCCAAAAACAAACATAGTTGAACTGCAGAATTTTAAATTCCCAGACCACCTGGAAAGAGTGAAACTTGAAGAAAAACTACCCCTTGACCATGAGGAATCCTGGACTACTTGGAAGTTGTTAAACATGCTATGAGCTGGGTGATCCAAGGACAAACTGAAAATATGCGATTTTCTGTGAGAAGGACTTGTGCGACAAGTTTGTGGTGAACCTCAGATGACATGGCACCTGCTGAACTGTCTTTTATCCCCATACCAGTACTCATCTCTTGATCTCACACTAACCAGCACCAACGTCAAAAGCGGAACTAAACTTTGGGATGGTGCCTTGTAAATATGTGTAATTTATGTTTTCTTTGTCCTCTTAATTTTTATGTACACTGGTGGAAAAAACCATGCAACAGTCTCAAGGACAAAGTCATTTTATTTTATTCACAAGCTGTGTGACAGGTAGTTCATCACTGCACGAGTATACGATTTCAAGTTCAGACCAAATGGAACACACGTCACAGTAAAGGGTGTCCAAACAGTCACATTAATACACAGTGTACCCTCCTCTGGAGGTAATGCAGGCTGTTGTGTGTGTCCCCCGCACCTAAAGCTCCGCAGCCCGCCGCATCACCGATGTTTCCAGAGCCTACGAGGTGACTCCACTGCGCCTGGCATTCTCGTCTGTGACGTGAGCCAGCGCTATATAAGGAGCAACGTTCCTCGCCTCTCCAGGACTACCCCAGTGTCCAACGACCAGACCACACCGCAAGTCAGACATGGAGGCATCCTCTTAAAAATGTGTTTTGAACAGGTGGACTGATTTCTGGCCGTGAGGTCTCACCTCTGGACATTGCCTCATTTACCCTGATTCCCGTAGCCACGTCGAGCTCCGAGTCAAGCATTCTGCTACTCCCTCAAGTCCTCACAAGTGCTCCGACGTCAATCTTAGCATTCTGCGAATTAAGAATATTGATGCAAGTTCCTTGCAAGTCTAAGCCTAATATTAGCATTCTGCTAATACGAACTGTCTCCGCAAGTTACACTTGTTATTACACAGCAGATAGTTTTCGACTATCCAAGGACATTCTCTTATTGGAACAGACTATCTCATCAAGATAGGATTGAATGTATATAGGACTCTCACTTTGTATAAATGCATACTGTATATGCCACAGACCTTCAGTCTACTATTTAATATCAGCATTAACTGCGTACAATTAATCAAGCTTCAAGAAAAGTTTCGTTATATTTCTTGTAAATACTGTATAAAACTATTGAAGCAATAAACTTTATGTTGTGTTACTGTATACCAAGTTCCTTGTATACAACACAGGCGTGTATTCAAACATGGAAACTATCATAAAGGTGCCAAATGGCATCCTGCAATAGATTGTCCCAAGCATCTTGCACATTTTGATGCAATTCGGCAATGGTTCTTGCAGGCTCTGGAGACTGCATAAGTTTCTGCTTCATCATGTTCCATATTTGTTCATTTGACGAGAGGTCTGGTGATCTTGCTGGCCAGCACAGTTGTTGTACACCACGTAGAGCACTTTGCGTTGCAGTAGCTGTATGTGGATGTGCATTGTCCTGCTGAAAAAGCACATCGCCTTCCTGTTGAAGAAATGGCAGTAGCACGGGGACAACAACCTGTACTATGTAGCGGGCACTGGTTACCTTACCCTGCAGAGATACCAACCGTGACTGGGAGTTGTAACTGATGGCCCCCACACCATGAAGCCTGGGGTGGGATCTGGGTGTCGTGGATAAATGAACTCTGGAATAGGCCCTTCACCAAGTCTATGCTGTACACATGTTCGTCAATCACTTGTATACAGACAGAACCTACTCTTGTCACTGAAGACTACAGAGCGCTATTACCCTCTCCAGTCGACTCTTTCACGACACCAGAGTAGCCATGCTTGGCAGTGTCATGATATCAGTGGTAGCCTGACTAGAGGCACATATGATCTTAATCCTGCTGCAAGCAGATGGTTCCCAGTGGCCCTAGGTGACGCAGTAGGTGTAACATGTGACCGGATTTCATTCCTGGATGATATTCAGTCGGCCACCGCCGCTGGCACAATGCGTTGATCTTGATGTGGGAATGTTCCACAGACCATTGCTGAAAGAAGCGACACACCACTAATAAATTGTGCCCACCATGTGCAGCCATCCATCGATATGTCCATCCAGCAGCTTCCTCCTGGCCCACAAAGTGACCCCATTGAAATGGATGCTGTTGTTCAAGAGGAGCATGTACTCGTTGGTGGGGCATGATTGTACCTTAGAATGAATCTTGCAAACACTGTTCACCTCTAAGCTCAGTATAGTTACTGCCTGCAGGGTCAAAACAGAGTGCACACGGACAGGCCTCCTGAGTGCCATCTGATCGCCGATGTCCCTGAGAAACGAATCAGTAACACAAAACTCTTCGGTGTGCACATATTAAAACTTGGTACCACTGAACACAGTCTTTGAGGACGCTGCTTGCTTTTTTCTGGCAGTGTATGTCTCTACTAAAAGAAAGAAAGAAAGAAAGAAAGAAAGAAAGAAAGAAAGGAACCTGTCCACTGCAGAAGTTCTCTTTCCTTGGTTTTCATTTGTAGTGTACTTGGGGCATTTCTTATCACATTCCAACAATAGTCAGTAAATGTAGAGGCTTCACTTGCCCTGATATGTCCTTTCCATCACTCAGAGCACCGCAGTTGATAGGGAATATGTTGAGTTAAGAGTGAGGAAAGGGGATTTGAAGTAACACATTACAATTTAACTCTTGATATGACCTCAGAAATTCATCCACAGTTAGACTGCACTTTTCTAGACTTTGATTTCCTAAGTAACTATCAACAACAGATTTGAAGATTTCCCAAGCTGCTTTCTCATTTCCTTTATTGATCCTATTAAATATTTAGCCCTTAAACAGTTCATGAATCTGTGGGCCAACAAAGATTCCCTCTTTGATTTTAGCATCACTGAGATTTTGGAATTTTTTTCTTCAGGTATGTGAAAGCTACTTCTTGATTCGTTACCTTCCCCCAATTTTTCATAAGTTGAATTGTAAAGGTCTCAATAAGATTTTATCACAGGTAACTATGGGAGTGTATTGGGTATTCTTTTTTTTAAAGACTCCATCATTTTTTTTGTAAGTTGCAGACCTAACCTGATTATCTCACTTAGAGAGAAAATATGGTTGCATTTGCGTGAGGCTGTGCTATTGTTTGTTTATCACAGTTGGTAGACACCAACGGGGTGAGCAATGGGCCCATCAATGAGCCGAGTCTTGTGTTACCAAGAATAATTGTGAATAATAGAAGAGAATAATTTCACACGTAGCAAAGATCTTTGAGAGGGTATGAGAGGGAAGACTGAGAAGGAAAGTAGAAAAGGAAACGGAGGAAGAACAATATGGATTTAGAAGAGATAGATCAACTTTTGATCTAATTTGTGCATTGAGGAACATGATGGAGAAAAGGTGGGGTTTCAGAAAATATTAAGTGATGGCATTTATAGATAAAAAGAAGGCATATGATAATCTACCATGCCAACTAGTCTGGAATGCATTGATAAAAATGGAGGTAGGCAGATGATAAGAACAAATGATGAAAGCCACGTATGAAAATTGTGTAAGTAGTACAAAGACTAAGATAGGACTAACAAACTGGTTCAATGTGGAAAAATGTATTTGACAAGGAAGTGATATATCCCCTCTATTCTTCATCTGTGGTAGAGTGTCGGTCCTCGGATCCCAAGATAGCGAGTTCAAACACGGCAGAGCTTGTCAGATTTTTGAAGTTGAAAGTTAGAAACTTCATTTTGTTCCGCATTGAACTGGGATTACAGTAAAATGAAAATATTAAAGGTCCACCTTTTCAATACCATGAATGTTTATTGATGTGAGTGTATATCACATAACGTTTAAAGAAGATTGGTACTAGTTTTGACGCTCATTGCGCGTCATCATGAGCCAATGAATCATTTGAGCAAAATACAACTTATCAAATAGCAATATATAACACATGATAGCACCTACAAGACAAATGTTAAACTACGACTAGTTTAATTTTGTGTGGCTATTTCTAGCAGACCCTCCGATGAGGGTGGGCGGCATCTGCCATGTGTAGGTAACTGCGTGTAATTGTGGTGGAGGATAGTGTTATGTGTGGTGTGTGACTTGCAGGGATGTTGGGGACTGCACAAACCCCCAGCCCCCGAGCCATTTGAATTAACCAATGAAGGTTAAAATCCCCGACCCGGCCGGAAATCGAACCCGGGACCCTCTGAACCGAAGGCCAGTACGCTGACCGTTCAGCCAACGAGTCGGACACTACGACTAGTTAAAATATAAAACACCTGACAGCAAATACAAGGATTAATGCTAAAAGTTGAATTGTAACAAGTTAAAACAATGAAAGCAAATCAGAGAAGGTAACACAATTGTTAGGGTATGATACACGATAAAATAGTCCAGCTTGAGGTTTGTAGAACCGTTGCTTACGAGATATACAAGGCCGGGAAGTATGCGCTAGTTCTGAGCATAAAAACCGTCCCCAACAAGGTTCGTAGTACCACCGCCAGATGTCTCGACATCGTGCTATAGTTTTCATGAGCTGTAGTGTATTAACATATGGAGAAAAGTGTTTTTAATACGTTTACTTATAGATTTCACTTACTGTTAGTGTTCAAATGAACTCGAAGTAAATTTCATATACTCTATAAAATATGGTATATCGTACTGTAAGTCCAATTCGTAAAAAAAGGGGGGGAGAACAATTGGAGTTTTCAATCATTTCCAGCCGATCCAGTTTTAAAGGAGAAGTGGATAATTGCTACATCTGGACGGGGGTAAGGGGGGCAAATTAGGTTCGCTTTGGTCGCCTGGGACGTCATCCAGAGTCTCTAATTTGTATTTTAAATATTGAGACTTCAGATTATTGGTTACAGATTCATTAGATCACTTCACTGCTTCCGACTACCGCATCAAAAGACACGAATACGTTGGCTTTTCGAATCGAAAAAACTAGAATAACACTCCTCATTAAAGATCCCCCTGTGGGTGGGGGCGGTAGAATAACACCCACGCTGTCCTCAGCCTATCGTAAGAGGCGACTAAAAAGGGCCCCAGGGAGTCTGAACTTTGGAGCGTGGGTTCGCGACCACGGGACCCTTAGCTGAATACTGGCATTGCTTCCACTTACTTGTGCTAGGCTCCTCACTTTCATCTATCCTATCCGACTCCTCTTGGTCAACTCTTGTTTTTTTTTATCCCACGATATTAGGTTCCCCAGGCGTAGGGATTCTTTCATTTTCACGTGGTCCTTGTCTTCCTTTGGCCGATATCTTCACTTTTTGAAGTGTCGGATCTGTTCATTTTTTCCCTCAGATTAGTGTTATAAAGAGGACGGTTGCCCAGTTGCACTTCCCCTTAAAACAATAATCACCACCACCACCACCACCTCATTGAAGAAAAACCTCCATTACGGAGCCATGAATTTGACATGCATGGAGGAAACTTTAGGATCCCTTATCATAGATGAAATGGCTATCAAGCCCAGAGTACACTATAATCGTAATCCTGATCAGCAACAGTTCTGGAAATAGGCCTACTTGATGAGACGCTCGAAGGTAAGCTAACTATTCAATTCGCGATTATTTTATTTTCTTTCAGATGTACTATTTTTAATAGGCCTAAAATATCTGGAAGTTCTTTTGCTATTGACGTCAGAAAAGTTGGATGGCGCAGCCACGCGGTAGAATGTTGAAGCTGCAACATAGTGACTGGTGAGGTATATTTACATGGCGAAGCATTGACGTCGTGATGGAAACAGAAAGAAAATTGTCAAATTTGAGGAGGTACTGCTCTGTATAAGGTTGCAAATCGTATAAAACGGATGCGAAATCTGGTCACTACTTTCCTGTACAAAAAGTTCAGAGAGAAAGATGGGTTCCCGCGCTGTCAATTGGAAAACGCGTTGCGCGATACATGACAGTGCGCAGTCTGCATTCTCGTGAAGACGACTTCTTTCCACAGCGTAGGTACCGGTACTGTTTATTGTACTCATTGATAGTTATTATCTGTAATTTGTATTCAGAAAGATTTAGCTACATCAAAAATACTGATAAACTTGTAGCCTAATACTTCTGTGCCGCACATTGAATGTTATCCGCTCTTTGTAAACTTCTTCATATGTGTAACAGCAGACAGTAAATTAACTATCTACATGTGAGTAATATCTTTAACTGATAGTAATTAAGCACTGAATTTAAATTGCCTATATAATACTTCTATCAATGAAAGAAAATATGTAGTATTTTGCCGTCATAAATTAGCTTTTTTTGCTATTTGTTTTACGTTACACCGATACAGAGAGGTTTTATGGCGACGATGTGACGGGAAAGGTCTAGGAATGGGAAGGAAGCGGCCGTGGCCTTAATTAAGGTACAGCCCCAGCATTTGCCTGGTGAGAAAATGGGATACCACGGAAAACCATCTTCAGGGCTGCCGACAGTGGGGTTCGAACCCACTATCTCCCGGATGCGAGCTCACAGCTGCACGCTCCTAACCGCACGGCCAACTCGCCCGGTCATCATAAATTAGAAGCCATAACCTAATTATTTGGTAGAATTGGAAAAAGCAAATATTCTTCATCCCCAAACAGCTGTGACTGTAGAGGTTATAGTACTCTTAAATTATAATTTTCCAACTTTGCTCTGCATATTCTGTAGGTAGTTATAATTTTTTATACTTATTATTGTCGGTTCTAAGTTCTAACTTTTGTGCTGATGGTAAAAATGGAAGAACATTTAAGTTTATGTGGGCTGTTCCAACACAAGCCTGTATAAAGCCTAGATTTATTTGCTTTACAACATTTACTTAGTAGAATTATTATTTTCTTTCTTCCCCAAGATTACAGTTTACAAAACAGGTAACTCCCCCGTCACCTGGCTAAGAAATTACTCCATAACCTCTAATAGTGGAAAATTACAGTAGCTTAACTGTTAAGGTGAATTAGCGTGTCAGCGGTAACATTTCTCTGACAAACCCGCTTTACATATACAGTTGCACTTCACATTTTCACCCCCTTGTTCAAGACAACATTAACTTTGTGCTGTTTTGAATCGATGTGGGTTGATTGTAAACACCACCAGTTTCATCTTCTGTTTCAAACTTTTTACCTACACATATCAAGTAATTACGCTTGAATACTTCTTCCCCTTCCACTAATGGACGCATGAAATCTCCGACAACTCTCAACAGTTGCGCATACGACACCAAAGACATTTTGAACACTTAATAAATCCTACAGACGCACACCCGATCACTGTCGTGTTTACATCCCGTCACTATCTCGCCGCCATATTGGAAACAGCTGACGGTAAGCTCCTCCCCCGTTTCGGACGTCAATTGGTTTTACGTCGCACCGACACAGATAAGTCTTAACGCGACGATGGGATAGGAAAGGGCTAGAAGTGTGAAGAAATCGGCCGTGGCCTTAATTAAGGTACAGCCCCAGCATTTGCCTGGTGTGAAAATGGAAAACCATCTTCAGGGCTGCCGACAGTAGGATTCGAACCCACTATCTTCCGGATGCAAGCTCACAGCTGCGCGCTCCTAACCGCACGGCCAACTCGCCCGGTAGTTTTATATTATCCTAGAAGCTATTGATATTAAGAATGACACAATGCCTTTACAGAAAAACCTGTCACCCTGGAGTTGTCTTCCTTGGCCATGATATGTGGTTATCTCGTTCGAGTTCGTTGGGACAGAAATCCTCGGCCACTACTGACAATTCATTGATGCGCCTCATTGGGATGAAAGATCGTGGAGTATTACGCTACCCCTCAAAAGAATTTGTTTACTTCCTGCAAAATATGTTGAATTTTACGCGACACTCATTACGTTATCTGGGAAATACGAATTTAGTTTAAAAACTTCACGTTTTTGTTGTTCCAAAGTTCATTGAGGCATTTAAATGTGACGAGTGTGATCAGAGAGTACTGACTGCAAGTCTCATTACAAAACTTTTAAAACCAATACTCGACAATGAAGCTCATACAATTACAGATGCTCATGACTTGGAAAAGAACTTCAGGACAAAGCCTTTAAGTTGGAAGATCTTAAAAATGTGAGTGACACGAGCAGTGATCATGGTAAGTCATTTTTAATGTATTACTTTTATTAATTATTGCACTTGACTTCGCCTAAAATAATTCCGAATACCACTTAAATGTTCCTTACTTTACATCCAATCACTCGAAATCACATTTAGGTGGTCCTAACTTCATTATTTGTAGATTTTTACGTCTTTAGAAACCAACATGTACTATTAATTGAATGTATTTCGCGCGAGCAGCATAGCAAGATGTCGATTCCTCTAGCGGACGTTCGTAAAACTACTTGCGACCCGCTTTTCTATCGGTCCACTTCCCGGCCTTGTATATCTCGTAGGCAACGGTAGAACATAAGGTGTATTTATATACAACACTTGAATGCACCTACTAAGGCAAATTTTAAATGTAACGTTAAAATGATGAGGGTATGGTGCATTTTTGCAGGGCGGAAACAAGTCCATTCGACACTCCATGTCATACGATGTTGGCCTGTAAAAGATCTCTGGTGACACATTTGGTGTTCACCTGACAAAATTAATGAAAATAACAGCCGTAGATGCCCAAGAGAGCTTCAATTTACGTGGTCTGCCATCTAACAGGCCTAGGGTAAAACGGAACGTCGAAATTAATGAGCAGACAGCAAGATGGCGTCAATTGAAATGTCTGCACATGGTAGCTGAGGCCATACGATTATTATTATTATTATTATTATTATTATTATTATTATTATTATTATTATTATTATTATTATTATTATTATTCTTTCTTTCTCCGTTATGCCCATTTACAGAGCGCGTTGGAACTTGTTAGCTTGATGATGGTTTTCCTTTCTTCTCCTCCCAAAATCTCTTCATGAACTCGCTATGCTGTTTCTTGCGTTCTTCCATCCATTGTTTCCCTGTGGTTCTTTTAGCCTTTTCCTTGAACATGTGCTTTGCAACCAGATTCCCAAAAGCCTTGCGGTCCCTGATGATATCTTCTGTGATGTTCATATCTTTTAAGTCCTGCTTTATTTCTCTAACCAGCTTATTTTGACCTTCCTTGAATTAATTATACCAAGCAGTTTTTTTGCATATCTAGTGTCGTCCATTCCACAGTTGTGACCATACAGGCGCGGTTTTGCCTTTAGGTCACATGGTCACCTGCCCCTCCACCGATTAAAACTATTATAAATCAGAACAACATTATGCACGATTACTGTCACGACCACCGACCATTGTTATTCTTGTTTTAGCAGCCCTGGACTAAACGAGGCAACATAGTAAAGGTCTAATCCCGACTCGTTCTTATACCTGAACATCATCCCCTCATTCTGCGAGCTGTGAGGGGTGAAGGGGGTTATGGCAAATTCCATTGACCCCGTCACAGTATTTCTACGACGTGACACTTCAGCGCTAGATCGTATTTTGAACTTACCTCTCCTGCATATGGCATCGGTGAACTTGTCGATTGCTTTGTACAAATCTACAGTTTTCCTTTTGATTCATATACCATTTACATGAATGGGGCCATATATTTTCTTAAGAATTTTTCGTTCGTGTTTTTCAATTTCATCAATTTTAGAGTGGCCTCCTAGAGATGTGGTTTCTGAGGCATACAAGGCTTCCGGAAGAACAACAGTCTTGTAATGCTGAAGTTTTGCATTTCGTGACATCACTCTTTTATTGTAGTGGTTCCATGTTATTCGGTACGCTTTCAGGAGTTTGATGGCTCTTTCTAAATTAGCTTTCCTGTCTAATCCGGATGGTACAATGATTTCTCCTAGATATTGAAGGAAGGGACCTGTGTGATTATTCCATAATTTGTCTTTAGTGGGGATCTTGGGATATTCTGGTGTCCATTAGCCATGATATGAGTCTTCTCATACGATATTTGGAGGCCTGTCTTTGATGCTATCTCATGTAACTTCTCTATGGCATACCTGGTTTCTTCACTAGTCTTGGTAAAGATAGCTAGATCATCAGCAAAAGCTAGGCACTTCACATTAATTCTTTGTCCCCGAGTGCCAATGTTTACACCTTTGATTTATTTTCCCCATTCCCTGATCACTTTGTCTAAGACTAAATTAAAAAGTATTGGGGAGAGGCCATCTCCTTGTCGAACTCCTGTATGCACTACAAAAGGCTGTGATAGATCACCTAGAAACTTCACTGGAAATATTGTGTCTGTGAGAGTCTGGCGGATTAATTCTGTGATCTTCTTGTCCACACTGAGCTCTCCTAGGGTGTCCACAACAGTTTGTCTGTCGATAGAGTCATACGCCTTCTTAAAGTCCACAAAGGTGACAAATGTGGTGGTACTGCGGCGTTTCCTTAATTTCGTCTTCAGACTCCAAATTTGCTCAGAACACGATCTACCTTTTCTGAAGCCTGCTTGGTATTCACCAATCAAATGATCTGTTTGTTGTTCTACTCTGTTTAATAGCGCTTTAGAGAAAATCGTGTACATAACTGGTAAAAGGGATATGCCTCTGTGTTTGTTGGGGTCCGCTCGATCGCCTTTCTTATGTAACAGATGGATAATGGCATTCTTCCAGTCCTTCGGAATCAACATGGTCTCCCATATTTCTGCTAAGAGTGTATGAATTCTTCTGATGAGGTCATCTCCTCCTATTTTCAACATCTCTGCAGTTATGCCATCGTTCCCAGGGGCTTTATTATTTTTGAGCAATTGGATTATCTCTTATTTCTTGAGTTGTTGGGGGCTGTGATTCTGAGTTTGGTGGAGGTTTTTCAAACTGTAGTTTTTCAATTGCTGGATCGCAGTTCAGTAGATTTTGGAAATAGTCAGCCAGTATTTTGCTGTTCTCTTTACTATTTGTCTCTAGTGATCCGTTAGGTCGACGAAAACTTAAGGTTGGTGGTTTGTACCATAATAAGTCCTCACGAAATGTCTTGTAGAAACTCCCGAGTGTTGCTTTTCTGGAAATCCTGTTCTATCTCTGGGAGTCTGTTTTTCTCATATGTACATTTTTTTGCAGCGGATTGTTTTTGAGGTCGGTTTTTTAGTCTTAAGGAAATTCTGCCATCTGTCGACTGTTCTGTGTCCATTCCATTGATTCCATGCTCTGATTCTGTCAGTGATAGCTTCATCACAGGTTGTGTTCCACCATCTGTGTTTACGTTTCCTGGGTGGCTGTCCGAATTTCATTGCTGATGACTGTAATGTGTTGCGAATGTCTGGTCACACCTTAGGATCTTGATCGTGTATGTCACGTACGAAAACAGCGTTCTTCTTCAGGCAGTCCGAATCCACTCTTGGATCTATTTGGTTGGAACCTAACTTTGATTTTGTAAGGTAGTGATCCGAATCGACATCTCCCTTCCGTACTTTAACATTCTGAATCTCAAGCACATTCTTTACTGAAATAGCAACATGATCGATCTGGAATTCCCCTAGTAATGGGTTAGGTGATCTCCAAGTTTTCTTTTTAAATAAAGGTCTCATAAAGTGCGTGGACATGAGTCTCAGCATGAATGATGTACAAAAGCTTATTAGACCTTCTCCATTCTTATTAGTCCACTGATGTGCAGGATGAAGTCCTACGATTGATCTGTATTTCTTCTCTCTGCCAACCTGTGCATTATTATTATTATTATTATTATTATTATTATTATTATTATTATTATTATTATTATTATTATTATTATTATTATTATTATTATTATTATTATTATCACCAGTGACAAATGACTCGGAGGAAGATCAAGGAAAATGGGAAACGTTTCTGTCCAAGAAGAAGAGAAAGAAGAAGAGTGAGGAAAGGAAGCACGAAGATATTCCAACGAAACAGGCCAGTAATGATCCTGAAAGTACAGCGCTTAGCGAAAGTGGGAAACGACGTCATTTTAAATCTAGGAGTCGTTCAGAAGCCGTAATCATTAAACCAATGAACGGTAGGATTTTCGCTGATTTATAAGATCCAAGGGATGTGTTCTATTTTCGCCCTCTTCAATGATGTCATCCAGAACCTGATGAATTTCTTCTAAGGCCTCATGGTCTTCTTTCTCCCTCGATGTTAAGGCGCAATTTATGTGGAACACCTCTTGGTCGGTTACATCAACAGGATTCATGACTGCAATTTCTGAAGATTCCTCCAGACGAAATACTATTTGGTTGGAGTCCAAACTAATGTCTGCGTGGTATGATGTAAGAAAATCCATTCCAAGAATGATATTAAATTTGATATTCGTCATAGCCAAAAATATATTAGGGAACTTGGTGTTTCCGATTTCCACATCGAGAAATGTCTGCTGCTTGCAAATTACAATCTTGTCAGGGATAATTCCTTTAATTTTAACATGTGAGACGGGAATGATGGGTATTTCATGCCTTTCTCTTAAGTCATTCATAAATGATGTTGATATTACACTAATAGTGGAGCCGGTGTCAACTAAGCATTTAACTCTCACGCCACAAATTCTAGCTAATATTATTGGTAATGTCCTTGCATTATTTCTACTAGTCTCAAGATTTTCTTCTAACAGATCATCAGATTTAGTAACCCATGAATCAATCTGAACTACAATCCATTCCTTCGGGACCTCTGAATTATAAGAGTTAGGATTCGTACTATCATTTTCTAGTTGGATGGATGTTTTTTTTAATAGCCCCTTGACTATAATCTTCCTTTTCACAGTGTTGGCGATTTTCTTCTTGCTTATCCCTTTGGTATTCTAAGCTTTCTGCTCCTACTATATCTGGGTTCACGTCCTGGTCCTGAATCGCGTGACGCCACATGGATTTCTCCTGATTTTCCTTGCGTAATTCCTGGATGTATTTCTCTCTCTCTTCTTGTCTCCAGTTTCTTTTTCTTCCTCCGGTACAGTTAGTTTCACTATTCCTTCTCCACCTTCCTCGAATATTTTCATAGGGTCTGCGTCGTACATTCCTTCGGTAATAATCTCTCTCCTCGTCACTTCTGTGTCCTGACCTAGGAGAACGGTCTCTCGGTGACATTTCCTTTGTAGTTCGACCGCTAGGTCTCCCTTGGTTGAACGAAGCTCCACTGTCAGCTCGGACGACTGTGGCTTGCAACACCTGTTGCTCTTGACCTAGATTACGTCGTGGCTGCTCTCTCGAGGTTAAATCGAGTTGACGAAGCACGGCCTCAGCCTGAATTGCGGTCTGTGCGTTCGAAGCAATCATTATACGTTGAATGTCCGCTGGAAGTTGTCTTATTATTACACGGACTATTTCAACTTCTGAGGGTGGCATATCAAGCTCCTTTAGTTTACGTAATTGAGCCGAAAAATAATCAGCGTAGCGTGTGGGCGTAGAAGAAGCGTACCTCTTAGCGTAGAGTTCTGTTTTTAAATTATGCTGTAAGTCACTGTTCCAATATCTCTCCAGAAATGCTTTCTTAAACCCTTCAAAATCTTCAAATGAATACTTGAACGCTTCATACCATGTTAATACTGAATTCTCCAAATAGCGTTCAGTCACCCTTAGTTGGCGTTCAGGAGGTATCTTATTATCTCTAAAGTATTCCTGAAGTTCACGAATGAAGCTTTTAGGAGTAACGCCTTTAACATTATTGAACTTCTTTGGCTGTTCCTCATGAAGTTTAATAATATTAACAATTTGAGTCTGACCTGAAACATTTGCTGAATTTATCCCACTACTGTCCTGATTTATGTAAGGATTGGTGTTATTTATGGGACTAGCCATGTCCACCACTTTTGGAGTTGAAGACGGGACTTCACCAGACATCCGCTTCTCCAATTGACCTTGCCTTTCCAATAATGTAGAAGTGACAATACTATGACTCTCGCCCTGAAGTTTGATTATCTTAAGCTCTTCAACAAGCTCCTTAATTCCGTCCTGAAGTTCTCGCTTCGATGCTTCGGACTCAGCTTTTACTTCGCTAATTTCCTTGTCCATTTCCGTTTTTATTTCTTTAAGACCTGTCTGTGTCTCTTCGATAGTCTCATAGAAATATTCTAGCCTTTCTGACGTGGTTACTTGGGAAACTTTTATTTCTGCTATGACTCCCTTTTCCACTTGTTTCAAAGTTTCGCAAAGGCCGGTAAACTTTTTACTCCATGCTGCCTTAGTCGCTGTAAGGTCCTCTGCATTGTCCACAATTTTCTCCTCAATATTCTGAAAGTTTTTCTCCACCTCGTTTTTGTATTTGTCAAGCCCCTGTAGTACATCTGTCTGGACTTTAGCGAGTCTCTCACTTACTTCGTTCGACATCTCAGCTAACGAACTTGTAATACCCGCCTGTATTTCACCTTTAAAGTCTGAGAAATTCTGTTCGACTGCTACAAGTTCACTTTGAATGGATGCTACCGGTATTTTCCCATTAAATAATTTCACGTCCGTGTGCAGTTTATTAATGTTTTCGTCCGTCCTATTCTGTATTTCTTCCAAAGCACTTTTAAGATCGGCTTTAAAATTTATCCTGTCACTCGTTCAGTTCTAATTTCAGTTTTTCATTATTTTCACTTAGTTCCTGCCTCAATCGCTCCTGATTTTCACTAAATTCAGCACTAAGTTCCTGTTTTAACTCCTGCTTTAATTTAGCACTATTTTCACTTAATTCATCGCTAAGTTCCTGTTTTAATTTATCACTGTTCTCGGTCAGTCTAAGCTCCAATTTAGCCTGATTTTCACTAAGGTCCTGCTTCAAACTATCTTTCAAGTTTCCTAACGCATTCTCCAAAAATGCACGCCATTCATCCATAATAACAACTTTTTCAAGAAACGGCAGTTCAGACCTCGGGGAGAATAATATCGGAGTATAAACCAGAGTCTAGTTCCACGTCTACTAATGAATTAAGCTCACCTCCTTAGGGGAAGATTTCTAGATCATTTCAATAATATTTAACTATTAAAATCCGAAATGTTGCGCAAATGTAGTCGCATAAAAAAAATGAAATTTTCCTAATCTCCAAGATTTTGTTTCAAGCATTCAACATGGCCCTTCCTAACTTTAACTAAAGTGCTCTCTGCCACAGAGATCTGGGCTAATAAATGTTATCAAATAACCCAAAAATCCTATTGTCGCCGCATCTTGCTTATGTCCAAATTTTGGACTACAAGATCGAGTCCTTAGATTGGCGTCGCCGATAAAATTCGGGCCAAGCACGTTACGGGCGCCAAATTTGTACTACCTGCCCCCGTTTTGCCGGGCAGCTCAGCCGGTAAGCAAAAGTTCCCAGAGGCGGAACGTTCGCTTACAGGCAACGCTAAATTATAGGGGTCAGGGACAATCTAAGGACTGACGACAAATGAAAACACTAAAAAGAAATGGGTTTTAACATTTATTAAATAAAATATCAGCACTTTCCAGATTCTATAAATATTTTCAAAATCTTGAAATAAAATATTTATCTCTTCCCTGCTGGAATCCACCTCACAGTTCTCCATAAAATTTCATTCTGTAAAGATACGAAAGTGGGTCTTAATGAATTGTCTTAGAAAATTAAATAAACTATTATTTGAGAGAATCCTATCTCAAAATATGAAAATCCGAATTATTTTCCTTTTTCAAATTATCATTGAAATTAACAATATTCTGCGCTTCATTTTACCGTGAGTCAAAATTTTCACCTCAGACGGAAAATCAAATAAATCATTTCTATTAATTAAATATTAATCTAATTAATTATTTAAGCTTCAAATTATATAATAAAATTATTTTGAGATCCAATATCCAACTCATTAAATTCTTAATTTTATATCAATTGACCTAGTGTTGTGCACAACTCACAATAAAGGCTTAAAATCCTCGCATTGTAGCGTTAAATATTTTACATTTTGTGAGCTTAGTTCATTGACGCGATCCTTGCTTAAGTATTTTCCCTCGAAGCAAAGATCCTAATCTATCTTATTCCGTCATAAAATCACTTAAAGATTCATAATTGAGCCAAATATGCTCGCCACAAAACAACAAAATAAAATCGAACTTTACGCGCTCAGCGTACACATATCCTGACGAAATATAACCATGGAAATAACAATTATAAACAAAATCAGTCATTCATCCATCTCACATTCAAGCTTTGGTCCACGGTAATATTATTAAATAGATTTAACGAATCCTATCTCATGATTTTTAATTTTAAACTTTATTGGAAATATGAGAGCTTCTCTCGATGACCATATCAGACAAGGGCTACCATTACGATCGTCTGACGTGTGATTGTGACAGGATTATCACTTTTCCAATGAAATAGATTTCACAACGATGTTCCAGGATAATTTTACAGTAGAAATCATCACTAAAATTCCATAGAACTGCCTACAGTCACAGATAAATAAACATTCGCGCATACGGTCTATGAGTCACGACTTCGTTATTTTTAATCTCTTATTATCTCAAATTATCGATCAACATGTGCTGCATAAGAAGAAATTATGTTCAAAAACACACTCTCTTCCTTAACTGACTCATGTAATGGACACACAAATAAAATCCTATCTTAAGATCCATTTACAAGTCTCAAAAATACCAATAACAGTAAATGCAAAATTTGTGGACATTCAAGCCACGACCAATATTCCAGGCCAACATCTACTTCAAAATAGCACACATTAATCACTTATAAGCTCAGTAATAATTACACTCATGACCTTTAAACATTCTATTAGACCGTAATAATGTCACTTATTATTATTATTATTATTATTATTATTATTATTATTATTATTATTATTATTATTATTATACGCACGCGGTCGCGTCATCGCAGGCTATGGTTTAATGAAATCATAGATGACTCTATTCTATCTCGAATCTATAGTAAACCACAAAACATCAAGGAAAAATCCTAAATTTACAGAACACGTCGATATTCTGTCCCAAATAATTAAAAAATTATTCCATCATTAATTTATAAATTAATAACTATTATCGCGTGGGTCAAATATTTTTAACACTCTCCTAGACTTATCATGGGACAGTGAGAACATGTCACGAAGCACTCACTCAAATAGAACAAATTATAGGTCCCAATTACACTCTCACACACATCAAATCTACCAACACCAGTGAAAGAAGAGTGAAATTCCTAACTACAAAGATTATTAGAAATGATTTCAAATATTCAAGCAAGGACTACGTCTACATAATTATTACAACAGAAAACAGAGAAAAATATAATTTAAAATCTTAGCTGTAGTAGACTTGGCTTCTGGACTCGGTTGATGATCAGTGAATATTTAACCAAACTCCATCTCCGATGTTATTCTCTCCCGGGCTGAATTATGCCTCACATTTTAATGATACATGGCGGCAGCAGGCGAGGACTTAGGACAAATACAAACTCCGTCGTAATGCTGAAGTTCCATTCTTCCAAAGTATTTCAGGATTGCTGGGGATCTTGCGTCTTCTGGTGAAAGCTGAAACTAAAAGATCTGTCTTAGAAATAATTCCTAACACACACTCGATTCTTCAAGATGGCACAGTTTTACCTACTTTAGAAAATTTTCTTCAGATTTATAAATTTAAAGAAATCTGAACTGCTGCGTTTCCGATATTTCGGCGTCACAAAATTTCCTCAGAAGCAGAAAATTTATCGTCTTTCCTCAATGAATGCTGGTAATATTCCACGTCGGATACGTCGTTTCCAATAACACATGTGCTCATACAATTATTCCCGTAGACAACTGAGCAACTGAGCAAATTAGCAGAACAGAATGAGCCGAATGAGCAGAATGAGAATGATTTCCCCAAGTACATGGGTATTTATTTCTTCAAGACGTAGGTGTGTTTGTTAATTAATTTTTATTGGCTGAGACTTTGCGATCGGGCTAACCTTGCGATTCAATTGGTTAAATATCATGACGTCAAAATCTCAAAGCATTGATCGCTTTTAATCTGGTCGGGTTCCTGTCCACGTGCCACCCCTCTGATGTCTTCAACAAGGCACAAAAAAAAAACCAGACTCGCATACACGGCACGGGAAAAACCTGTTTCCCTGCTGGCTAGCAGACAGTGCAGAGTTGAAATCAACTTCCTGGATGATAATTTTATGCATCGTTCCACACCAGTAATAAAATATTCTTTCTATCCAAACCAATAACCAATTTTCAAGGGTGCAATATGTGCTATGGATCATTGTTTCTAAATATGTACAATAGTTTGGGTTTAAACCCCTTACCGCATACTGTGACTAGGGATGGCAGTTTTTTAAAAAATACCGATATATCGATATTTCGATATATTGAAAACTTATTTTCGATAATCGATATTTATTGCACATAATATATCGGTATATTCAAGCGATATCGATATATCGTAACCCAAGAGTAACTACAATATCATCACCAGATCTCAATACATATATATCAATATTGGTTTATTCTGCCTGTGCACGCGACTGGTTGGTTGAGTTTATCTTGCTACTGGAATTCGCGGTTTAATTATCCATGGAAATTATCCATCAACGGCTGCTAATTTCAGATGACCACTAACCTGCACGGTTGCTAGGGTTATACTTCCATAACACAAATTTTCATTCACCCGCAGCCACAAGACAGCAGTCGAGGCATAGATCCTGAATAAATAGCTTTTTTAGAGTGAAAGAAGTAGTGTCAGTAATGCTTGATGTTCATATAAACCTCGTAAATTAGTAGAAATGGCTGAAAATAGTTAAGAATATGATGCAGCATCTACCGTGCAAGTATTTATGGTTTTATCATTGCATTGATAGGATAAACAAGGAAGAGGAAAGAAAGCGGCCGTGGCCTTAAGTTAGGTACCATTCCGGCATTCGACTGGAGGAGAAGTGGGAAACCACGGAAAACCACTTCGAGGATGGCTGAGGTGGGAATCGAACCCACATCTACTCATTTGACCTCCCGAGGCTGAATGGACCCCGTTCCAGCCCTCGTACCACTTTTGAAATTTCGTGGCAGAGCCGGGAATCGAACCCGGGCCTCCGGGGGTGGCAGCTAACCACACTAACCACTACACTACAGAGGTCTTACCACGCTTACGTCTCTTGGTTAACTGTTTTGTTGAAACATTCAAATTTACGTGCAAACCAGATTCAGAATGACATAAAATCAAATGAAATTTTCCAATCATTTAGTAATACATAGAAGCAGATTCGTACAAATCAAAACATTGTTGATGGCTTCAAGCATGCTGCACATTTTAACGGACTTAAATTCTTAGTTGCCGCCTTACCTTATAAAGTAAGGAATCAATCAAATTCGGAATTATATACAAACAAATTAAAATTTTTAATCATTCAGTATTATGTACAGATAGATACAAACAAATTAAATATTTCTTGATGGCTTCAAACAAGTTGCATATTGTTAATAGATCCCCGATTTATAGAACTTCAATATAATTTCAAATCCTTGTATTTTGGAAAAGAAATAATTTTATATCGAGATATATCGCTATTTTGTTTTGATAGTAGGATAATATCGGCATGTCGATATCGAATGAAATATCGATATTTATTATATCGGAACGTCCCTAGGTGTTATCGATGCCTACGAGATAAGTAAAGGCCTCAGCATGCACGGTCTCTTCAAGTACTAAATTGACAAAGTAGCAGCAGTTCAAATATCGCCGCTGGATGTGAGGTTTTCCCTCCATTCCTCAGCACGATTCCAATTGGCATTACGATAATAACTTGCACATAAAAGCACATTACAAATATAAAACATTGCGTTTTGAGTAGGAAAGTGATATTTCTATGACGTTTAATGAAGAAAAATAAATGTATCACCGAGTAATTCAAGATGAGCTCATACGAATCAGGTAGTATAATTGCAACCGGAAAGTACACATCTTAATAAAAATGAAAATACTTCATAGTATATTTTATAACACTGCAGTATTCACAGAGCCTTCGTCGATGAATGCATAGTGGGTTTCGGCCCACAAGTGGCCACGGCTGGTCCGTGGTCCAACAGCTCTGCACTCCGACCGGCCAACCGAGCAGAAGAAGGGTGGCTCTTCGTCTCTGTATTCGGGAGACTGGACAGGGCTGGACCTCACGGCTGGTCTCCACTGTCGGATTTCCTGAGAATGGTTTTACGTGGTTTTCCATTCTCCTGCAATAAGGCAAATGCTGGGAGGGTTCCTAGTATAGGCCACGGCCGCCAACCCCCTCACCATCTCCGAGCATCTCCTTCGCCGTAACAAATCTCCCGGCCTCACAGACGGCGTCACCATCTAAGAGGCCCGCCTCCTCCTTCAGGGGAGGAATTAAAACATTTTAGTATTAGTACGTAACCTAGTCTTGCCATGCAAAAACCCTGAAAAAAAGTGTTGGCATTGATTGCGACTAGTTTTAGTAGAAATGCTAAAACACGTGCTTTCAAAATGTTCACTACATACTACAGACTTCGAGGAAGGTTGCCACATGCTATTTTTCTCGTCACCGCGACATGACATAATTAAGACCCATTTTTCTCGTAGTTCCACATTTGCTCGTGGAAATAAATGCCACTACCTTTCTGAAGTTTACTTTTGCAGAATGGTGCACAGCAATAAACCATTGTTTATCACGCGCAATAAACATCTTGTGAATAGAATGTTTACAATAAATACTCTTTCGGCTCTTGTATATTTATCAATATGCACAAAACATTTTCTTAATGTAAATCCACAGCCTGTTTAGAGTCATTTGACCGGGTCAGCAATGGAACGAATTAAGCCCCATCTAGCGGCGAGAATAGGAAATTTCCCGGCTGCCGAAGCCTGTCGCATTCCTCTGGGGCAATGATTAATGACTGACAAATGAAATGATATTTGAGAGTGTTGCTGGAATGAAAGATGGCAGGGAAAACCGGAGTACCCGGAGAAAAACCGGTCCAGCACAAATCTCATATGGAGTGACCGGGTTTTGAACCACGAAACCCAGCGGTGAGAAGTTGGCGCGCTGCCACCTCACTCGCGGAGGCTTCTATTTTCATAACTTTACGTTTAAATATAAACCATGTACTCATCACAAGCTGAATACACAAATCAACGCATTTTATAATGAATTTTAAGGCTTATCTCACCTAAACTTACCTTTTTCCTTCACAGTTTCCATATAGTCTGTGTTGTTAAATGGTGGAGGGCTAACACGAAGTCTAGCGGTGACTCTGGAACTAGAACGTATTTCGCGCTGTGTAAACTGCCATGCGGAGGCAAATGTGTTACATATTCCACCGTTTGTATTCGAATTATAGTCCGGCCTACCAGAGGCTCAGAGCAAGGTATTGATTAGATTGGATATTTCCAGGTTGCAATTCCACCTTCACTAGCACCATCTCTTGCAGAATTATCGGCGTTCTCTAGTGCGGATGTTGTTAATGAAAATAATAATTCAAAGAAAAACGATATATTAATGGAAAAACCACCGCCGTCTCGATCCTCCTATACTGCCTGCTCTATGTGAGCCTTTTTGCGACTACGCTGCGACAAAATTTCTCCGCTAGATGGCAGACATAGACGCACAATGGTCTAAACTTATTCTAATGACGACAGCCTACAAAACACTATGCAGTATGGTCATATGTTCACTGAAGCTCGTAAATTACATCAGTAATATTAAATATCGGCAATATTACCTGCACGAAGTCGCAGTTGGTCTGTTCATGCACAATTTAAAGATTTTCCTGGACGAAGGCTTGGAGTGGTACCGTACTTTTTGTGTTCTTGCCAACGCAATATCAAACAATAGAGGTCTTACGAACTTGGTTAGGATAATATCAGTAACATTTTGCTGATGTTCTTTGACCTCACACTGTAATAAAACACATTCTGAAAGTTTTTTTTAAATATTTGTTTTACGTCGCACCGATACAGATGGGTCTTATGGCGATGATAGGATAGTAAAGGCCTAGGAATGGGAAGGAAGCGGCCGTGGCCTTAATTAAGGTACAGCCCAGAATTTCCCTGGTGTGAAACTGGGAAACCACGGAAAACCAACTTCAGAGCTGCCGACCGTTGGGTTCGAACCCACTATCTCCCGGATGCAAGCTCATAGCTGCGCGCTCCTAACCGCACGGCCAACTCGCCCGGTATTCTGAAAGGGAAGACGTCGCAAGTCCTCGTATTACGCTCATACGCTTGAAGGACTTCGACAATAGGGCACATCAGTTTAAACGAACTTCTGGAGATGCTTCACCAGAGCAACAAAACTAGGTTTTGGGTATCGAACTCCTCCTCTGTCCTGATGTATAATCAGTTCCATTTAGAGGTGTCGAAGTTCTAGGCAGTGAGATGTTGCTGACACAAATGTCACACTCCATACTCTCTTCAACAACACGAACCTAGTACCCGCAAGTTAGGATTTGATTTCCTGTTTCTAGTTTGATTGGAATATTATCGTCTGAATATCTGAGGTTGTCCAAAATGTCTAAACATGAAGGCGTTTTGTGATTGTCCGTCACAATTTTTATCACAAGGAATCCACTATCCTCCACGGCTTTAATCACCTTCTGGAAAAAAAAAAATCCGCAGCCTCTTTCCAGTCATTCGACCGGGCCAGGAATGGAATGAATGAAGCCCCCATCTAGCAGGGAGGATAGGAATTGTGCCGGCTGGCGAAGCCTGTCGCACCCCTCCGGGGCAATGATTAATGAATGACAGATGAAATGAAATGATATTCGAGAGTGTTTCTGGAATTAAATATGACAGGGAAAATCGGAGTATTCGGAGAAAAACCTGTCCCGCCTCCGCTTTGTCCAGCATAAATCTCACATGGAGTGACCGGGATTTGAACCACAGAACGCAGCGGTGAGAGGCCGGCGTCTACCGCCTGAGCCGCGGAGGCTCCATCAAATTCTGAAATAAGGTGTAAAGGCACAGATGCAAGAGTAATCTGAGGATATCCAATTACTTCCTTCATTAGGCCCTTGCCTAGATAAAGCCGACAGCCGCTTTTCTCTCAATTCTCTTCTAGACTGTATTTCATGGAGTCGTATATTTTCTGGTTGCGAACAACCTTGCCGAGATTGGCAATATGGTATACAACAGTTGAATATTTCGGGGAAAGAATCTGAAGTTTCAGCTCTACGAAAAATATACCTTGCACGAACGGAAAGAAACAAGTACCAACACCATAAAATCACTTTTGAAATATCTATAAGCATAACATGATTAATTCATTTCACAGTTCTATTCAAAATATATCCTGTACGAACGAAAGTGACCAGACACGTTTACTCTCGTACAAAATAACTCAGGTTTCCACACACATTCATGCACCAATAATATAGTGCTACACCCACGCTGACAGCGAAGATTGTGCGTCTACTGCTGCACTCATACGGCGATTTGGAGAACTGTTGGTAGTCGCGCCTTCCTGTGTTAAACTAGTGGCATAGAGCAGGCAGTATAAGAGGATCGAGACGGCGGTGGGAAAAACCAAGGAAAAACCGATATATTATTCGATAAATCGAATCAAAATTTCGATATCGATAAATCGAAAGGAAAATATCGGTATTTCATAAAAACCGATAAATCGTTGCCATCCCTAACAGTGACAGATATGGCACACACCGGTTTGATTTTTATACAGCCTATATTGAAGTGTTTATTTCATTACTGCATAGAGTGACAGATATGGTACACTATCAACAATAACTGGATGCGAGCAGCATGTGCCATCTTTTGAGGGAGTGTGTGGGAGTAAGGAACTATTTGACATTCGTGTTGTCAAGCAGTTGACTAGATATCTGACCGCACAGTAATAGTTCGATTTGTATTTTTATAAAATTACTGTGGAAGCATTGATATGCCAGGACATCTGTAAAGAGGTAAGTTTGATCTTTTGTCCACTGGAGTAATTATAATCTTTCAAATTGGGTTTGTGACAGATATGGCACAACATGCATTTGTGACATAACCTATTTCTTGCTACTGGAAGTATAACAGTCCAATTTCTTTCCTTTCAGTTGGTTTACTGCAATGGTTGTAGGAAAGTTTTATGCCTCTTCAACTCGCGTACTAATTATATCCGACGGGAATTTTAGTGACCACCCTGATCTATCAGATGATGCCAGTGCATTACGTATAGAAGGAAAGAGATATGACATTCTTGCTTCAGAGTCAGATGATGATATTCCTAAAATGCATAACTCAGGAAATAATGTTACTATTATACCAGAAACAGAATTACAGATGATATTGAGGTTAGGCCTACTGAATACCTTGACCTCTATGACATTCCGGTTGCGGATAGGCTTGGTACAATCCAAAACAACCAAGGTGGGGAAGACTAAAATATACTGGCATATAGGGAATCTGGTAAAAATGGAAGATGAAACAAAATTTACTGGTAATATTACTCTACCTCAGGAAATTTTGGACCTTGATACTCCAGTAGAATATTTCCAATATTTCTTTGCTAGTGAAATATTTTGTTAAATTAGTGTAATTTCTGAAACCTTTTGTCATTTTCATAAATTAAAACTAAACTTTTAAGTGTAGTACTTTTAATTGGGTATGTATAACCCTCTCTGAATGTACCGGTATGCTATTTTCTGTTTCCAAGTTACCACTGATACCATCGAAGGATAACAGTTATTGCATGCTGTCTCATATATGGCACAAACCATAAACCAAAAACAAAGATCTGCCACATGAAGTTCAGATTTTTGAAACTATTTTTCCATAGGTCAGGACACTATATTTAAGCAGTCAGAATTTTTTCAGGAAGAAAAAAGGGTCATGCAGTAAGGGGTTAAAGTAGCCTTCTTTGTTAATGTTGTGTATGTATTTTGTTCCTTTACTTTCACCTAAAGTGCCAAAATACATTTCTTAACCTCTGAAAATTACATTTTAATATCCAAAATTTTAATTTTTTTGAAACCATCTTCCCTTTGTTCTGGTTAACAGAGGTTTTACTGTAGTGGTAATAATATTTTGTTGTACATCATCATCATCATTTCCCCTTATCCAGCTCCTGCTAGTTTGGGATATTTATGGCACTTCTCCATCTTCCTCTTTCCTTTTACCATTCCTCTTCCATGATCTTGTCCCAATCTAAATTTCATCTTCTTATGCTGTTCTTCACTGATTCAATCTACCTTGTTCTAGGTCTTGCTCTCTTGCCCTCGTACTTTGCCTTCAGCATCTGTCTTGGAATTCTATTCTCCTCCATCCTCTTTACATGTCCAAACCACCTTAGTTTATTCTTTTCAACTCTTTCTTATCCCATCTTCCTTCCTAACATCTTCATTTCTCTCTCTGTCTGTCCTTGTCTTTCCTACCGCATTTCTTAGGAATTTCATCTCACAGGCTTGAATTCTACTCTCTTCCTGCTAGTCAAGTCCAAGTCTCAGTTGCATAAGTCAGTATGGGTACATAGTACATAATCTCTCTACTTTTCCTTGGTACCGTACTTCTTTGTTCCAAACAAGTTTTCTTACACTTTGGTAGGATGCATAACTCTGCTGTACCCTCCTGCTAATCTCCATGTCCACCCTAGCATTTTGCATTAATTCACTTCCTAGGTATTTAAAGCTGCCCACAATTTCCAGACTCTGATTTCCAATTTTCACAGTGCCCTTACCTTGGCTTTCCCCACTGGACATTACCATAGTCTTGCTTTTCTCTGTACTGATTTTCATGCCATACTTCTCAATGTTTTTGTTCAGTACATCTCTAGTTGTTGCACTTCTTTGCTGTTCTTTCCCCAGATCACATAATCTTCTGCAAATAGCAGTATCTTCATCTCTTTATCTCCATAGGCTTCCTTTGTTTCCTTTACAATTTCATCCATAACCATAATAAACAAAAGAGGTGACTGCACACTTCCCTGCCTTAGTCCAGCCTTATTCCTAAACCATTCTGTCGTTCCAACAGGGGTCAGTACTCTGCTAACACAGTTGTTGTACATTGCTTGCACCATTTCTAACATTTCTCTTCCAAGTCTCTTTTTAACCATGGTTTCCCAAACCTTCTCTCTGGGGACGCACTCAGGTTAAGGATGGTAGAACCCCTGTAACCAAGGATCCATTTTATCCGAGCCTTTTAGTGCTTTTTTTTTTCTTTATTGATTTGCAATATTCTTTGGTACATTTGAGATGAACAAAAAAGTTATGAACCCCCTGAGAATTAGCTGCCACTGTCCTTAAGGCAAGCTGTATTCAGTAATCTACAGATCATAGTGAAAAATGTGTGAGATCTGAGGCTAGACATTTTGAACGCATGTGATTCCATAGAGGGCAGTTCGGGTTCAGAAAAGTTTATTCCAGTGAAGCTCAATTTGTAGGATTCCAGGAAGGCTTAGCAGATATTTTAGATTCAGGAGATCAAATGGACTGTATTGCTATTAACTATCCAAGGCTTTTCATAGAGTAGATCATGGGAGATTACTGATGAAAATGAGGGCTATTGAAGTAGACAAAAGAGTGGTTGAATGGATGACTGCATTTATAGAAAATAAAACTCAGAGAATTAGAGTAGGTGAAGTGTTGTCTGATCCTGTAATGTTTAAAAGGGTGGTCCCACAGGGCAGTATTATTGGACCTTTGTTTTCTTATATGTATATATAACTCATATGAATAAAGAACTAGAATCACAGTGGAAAATGTTATACTGTATACCGGGCGAGTTGGCCGTGCGCGTAGAGGCGCACGGCTGTGAGCTTGCATCCGGGAGATAGTAGGTTCGAATCCCACTATCGGCAGCCCTGAAGATGGTTTTCCGTGGTTTCCCATTTTCACACCAGGCAAATGCTGGGGCTGTACCTTAATTAAGGCCACGGCCGCTTCCTTCCAACTCCTAGGCCTTTCCTATCCCATCGTCGCCATAAGACCTATCTGTGTCGGTGCGACGTAAAGCCCCTAGCAAAAAAAAAAAAAAAAAAAAAAAAAAAAAGTTATACTGTATAGTGTAGTAAATGAGTTGCAGGATTGTGAGTGACTGCAGGGGAACTTAAAAACCATATTGTGAGGTGAACAGCAGAGAATGGTATGAATGTAAATGGTACCTCATGGGAAAAAGTTTTAAGTACGTAGGTGTTAATATAAAGAATGACCTTCATTGGGGTAAACATATTAACTAGTTTGTTAAGAAAAGTTACAGATCTCTTCACATGGTTATGAGAGTATTTAGGGGTAGTACTAAGGATGTAATGAACCACCTGCAGAAGCAGAAATGGTTCAAGAATAAGAAGGGATGTAAAAAGAGAGGGCATATAACTCTCCCGTAAGACCTCAATTAGAGTATGGTTCCAGTATACAGGACCCACATACGGACTACCGGAAAAATTTCAAAAGAAAGCAGCTTGATTTGCTCTGGGTGATTTACGACAAAAGAGTAGAGTATATAACAAATTCCAAGTTGTAAGTTTGAGAAGTTTCTCCTTTCCACCACTTTAAAAATCTTCACGATTTTTCTTGGATTAAAATAGCATTGAATTATTTCAAAATTAGTTGGTACATGTTTAGCATTTCATAGAAAGCATCTTCAGCCGTGATCTTGGTTTGCAGTTAAACTATGCACAAAAACAGAGCTTACATAAGTAAAACACAATCACTCATATTGAAAACAACTTGTCCTTGGCAAGATGAAAGGTCTAATTATCTAAAGAGTCTTTGGTTTTTTTCTTCATTGTCACTATTTGACATCTCTTGATGTGAAAGATGTGTTACTTTACAATGGCGAAAAATGAAAGTATCCTCCTATTCAATACATCATATATTCCGTCATTAGACGGAGTAAACAAGTTCAGACATGTTTCGGCTCGTTTGAGCCATCTTCAGTGAAAAAATTAGGGGGGTTGGAATAATTATTTACATAATATGAGTTGAAAAAATGCTAAAAAACATAATGAAAGCATAAATGAAAAAACAAACAAAAGAGAGCCTAGACGGAAACAAAATAGCACAAATATACAATATTTACATCAATATGCAGAGCAAAACAACTTATTGCGACAAAATTCAGTGAAACAGGTGTTAATTTGAAATAATAATTGATACTAAAAACTGCGTTAACCTAAGAAACAAGGGAATGAGAAAACAAATGATGCAGATGGAAATGAATAATAGTAGCACATGGTGGGGTTGTGGACCTCATAGTTTACAAATTATTAGTTTATAAAAACGACAAAACAGTTTGAAATCGCTGTCAAAATCCTAGTGGAAACCCATCACATCAAAATGGTCAGGAGGAGAGCGGGAGCAAACATTATGAGAGAAACCAAGCCTGAATTAACCTGCAGGCGAAAAGCCTGTGATAAGGAGAAAAAACACCTTAAATTTAAGGCTTCAGAAATAGCAGCATTCTTAATATCTTCTCAATCTAGCGGTCCCTTTCTTCATTATTGTTTCATAATGTTGGCTGGTGTTTTGCCTTATTATAGAGGGGTCGGAAGGGCCGCATATAAAAATATGAGAAGCTGTGTTAGGTAGAAGACAGATGCATAGTAAATTGCAGTAATCTAGTGGAAACCGTCAATGAAGTTCTAATGGTGTGCAGTAGGTGGTTGTCCTCTCTAGTGGCCTGGCTTTCTCAAAGTAACGGTCTCGTTCGCGTGATCGAGTCTATTGTTGGTTCGGCTGTGTCTGCTAGGATGGAAGGAGCGGAGGGGGAAGGGGAGGTACAGGGCTGGTTTGAGGAAGGGAGGGGTGTTGAGTTGGAGAGATGGAGGTGGGTTTGTTTGGCAAATATAAAGAATGAATGTTTCAAGAGGATGTTAGTTTACACGCTGACTTCTAAAGCTCGAATAAAAGATGTGTTATTCGTAAAATACCACTTGGAAAATTATCCCAAGATAAAGGGGTCTTAAAGATTCTCAATAAATAAATGGAACTATGCACATTTTTTTGGTGACATTCAACACTTGATGTAATTGGAAAGGGGAATTTTCTTGTCATATGAAATGGACAGATTGTGTTCAAGATAGAAAGCAACTCCCTAGGATGTTGTAGTGTCCAAATCTGGAGAGTGAAATTTTGAAGCTCTATAATGAAATTCATTACTTGTAAAAGAATAGAGTTATAAAAATGTTGCAAAGTTTGAGCTAGGAAGAATTGGGAGTAAGCGGTCAAGCTGCTCCACTGCTGAGCTGTCAGTGGAGAGATGGCATGGAATGACATTAATAGATGAAGAAGTTAGAATGATGTTTTTAAAAGTAGGAAAGATCAAAATATGAACATAAAATTGGAATTCAAGAGGAAAAATTGGGGCAAATATTTGTTTATAGGATGAGGAGTTAGATACTGGAAAATTTACAAAGGGAGGTAATTGATAAATTTCCAACTTCCTTGAAATGATTTAAGAAAATATTAGGTAAACATTTAATAGGGTATCTACTACCTGTGTGACTGCCCTAAATGCAGATCAGTGGTGATTGATTGATTGATTGATTGATCTTAATGACCTAGAACCAGCGTATGCAGAAGTTTCTAAATTGGTTTGTTTGATTTTAGCATTTTGCAGAAAGGAGTATGAGTAATTAGAAGACTATGAAATCATACTCTTGTAACATAATGACCAATGAGAGACTCGTTTGCCTGAACACTATTGCCATTGAGAAAAAACTCTCAAAAGAACTGAAGAGTGACCTGCTGTTCAAGGACCATGAAATTGGCCATTTTTCTACCAAAAAAACTTGCTGTTTGGAACTACTTTACAAAATAAGATTAAAGGTAAAGTATTCTGACTATCCTTCTTTATCTGCTAGCTTCACCAGTGGATGCCATTTTCTTATGTTTATAACCTTTCCTGACTTCATCATTCCATAAAAATGATTGCTTTTTCCCATATTTGCACACAGTTATTCCAAGGCATTCCCTTGTACATTGTGTAAAAGTTACTTAGAAAAATATTATCAAGATTTATGTTAGAGTGAATATGTAAACATTTGAAAAAGAAAAGAATTTTGACAGCAACTGCTAGTATAGTAGTATAGTATAATTATATATTCTTCCATCAAATCAAATACATGTATACAAAGTAAATTCTGATATTGGATGTGTCTTAAAACTGTAGGCCTAATATAAAACATGTAAATAATCATTATGTACAATAAAATCATTCCGTAAAACAAATCGCTATGTACATTTTATATTCTAATCTTGTAATTACATCATTGAATTAACTTAACAGTCTATTTAAGTATTCTTCCCCAGAATAAAAATAGTGGTATGCCAGGTATGTCTTTAAAAGTTTTTCAAATGTTTTTATTTATTTTGGGGGCAAATTTAATGTCCTGTGGTAGTTTATTGTATAATTTGATTCCTATGTGAAATGCGCCTTTTTGATATGTGCTTGTGTTTGCATGTAAAATATGAATGTTTTGTTTGTGCCTTGTGTTATGGTCATAAATGCAGCTATTCCTCTTTTAGGGAATTGTTATCATTATTATTATTATTATTATTTTTAACAGAATACTTCAAAGATGTAGATACAGGGTAATGGGAGGATGTTTAAAGTCTTGATTAGAGGTCTGCAGGATTCTCTAGTTTCAACATTCATCATAATTCTCTCTTTTGAATCCTGAAAGTACTCTGTGGATCTGTGGTAGAGTGTCGGCCTCCGGATTCCAAGATAGCGGGTTCAAACCCGGCAGAGGTAGTCGGATTTTTGAAGGGAGGAAAAAAGTCCACTCAACACTCCATGTCATACGATGTCAGCATGTAAAAGATCTCTGGTGATACATTTGGTATTTACCCGACAAAATTAATTAAATCTCAGCCGTAGACGCCCAAGAGAGTTCCGGTGTACTCTGTCTGCCATCTAGTGGGCCTAGAGTAAAACGGAACATCGAAATTGACGAGCAGACAGCCAGATGGCGTCAAATCGAAATGTCTGCACACGGTAGCTGAGGCCATACGATTATTATTATTATTATTATTTATTATTATTATTATTATTATTAATTTTTACTTTAAACATCTGGCAACATACCCCAAAATGTTACTCCATATTTTAAGTGTGCATGGATATAAGCACGTTATCATATTTGTGCAAGTTTTCAAAACACACAAAGCAAATATATCATACTCACTTTTGAATTTAAATACTGTATATGTTTATCCCACTTGGGATCATGCTGATTCCAAATCCTTAAATGTTTTGTTTTTAGCTTGTTTTCTGTTTGGTGGACATTTAAATTTATATTTGGAGTTGCAGGTTTCCTGTTCTGAGTGGTATGGAAATTAAGTGATCCAGTTTTCCAATAATTTATTGCTAGACAATTGTTTCAAGACTATTCAGATAATTATTCTGCAACAGCATCAGCATCAGCAGACAGCTACAACCTCATTTGTTTTACCTTTTATTAAAAGTGTGGTATGATCCGCAAACAAAATCCTTTAACATAAATCATTATTCTGCGTTATGTTATTTATATAGTGAGGAAAAAGAAGTGGGTCCAGGACTGATCCCTGTGGAATTCCAAATTTGAGGTACCCTCATCAGATAGCTGCTCATTACGTGGAGTGTTTCCACCATCATTGTATTTTAAGCTAAGAATTTTTTTTTCCATCTAACTAGAAATTATTCAGTCCATTTATTAGCTACACTCCTAATACCATATTGATTTAATTTTGCAAGAAAGAATTTATGATTTATAACAGAACATCAAAAGCCTTTGACAAATCCAGGAATATGCCAGTTACATTTATTTTGTTATCAGTTTTAGTATATTATTCATACATTCATCATAAATGGCTGGCTGTGTTGACATCCCAGTTCTGAATCCATCCATATATATATATATATTTTTTTTTTTTTTTTTGTAAAACTTACTACAGTAGTCTGTTACACATTATTTTTTTCAACTATTTTTGAAATGCACGTTACTAAAGTGATTGGTCGATAGTTATCCAATTTATCACTTGGCCCTTTTTTTTTTGTGTGTACTGGAATGACTTTAGAGAGCTTTATTGTTTTAGGAAAAGTTCCAGTAAGAAGTGAGCTCTTACACAAATTAGTTGATGGATAAATTGTATTTTCAGCATATTTCTTTAAAATTGCATTAGGAATGCCATCAATATCAGTTCAGAAATTAGTCTTTAGTTTCTTTATAGCTATTTGTACCTCATCCAATGTGACATGATTTAGAAACAGAGATTCACAGCATGTTTTTATCGTACTGTTAAATTTTTGAGTACCTACATGGTGTTCCCCAGTAACTTTTCAGGAATCTCCAAAAAATACTTGTTAAATGTATTTGCAACTCTTCAGGGTTCTTAATAAGTCCATTATCACATGCCAGTATGATTTTTGATGTATTTTTGCCTTGTTTCCTGTCTCCCTCTTTATTTTGTCCCACATAGCCCTGTTGTTATTAGATAATCTGGTAATGTGTTTATCATTTTGCACGTATTTGCTAGTCTTATTACTTTACTCAATATGCTGTGTATTTTTTTTTTGGTAGTCAATGTGGAATTCAAGTGTTGTGTAGTTTTTGTGTATTTATTCTGTGTAGTAATTCTTTTTTTGCAAGAGTTTCTAATCCCTATTGTTATATTGTCCAATTTAAGCTTACTGTTTTAAGAGGAAATGCGATTTCAAAATAGTGTTTAAATATGCCGACAAACATATTAAATTTATCATTTATGTTTTCTAATTTATAGACATCAGATCATAATTCCCTTTTTAACAATTGATTAAAATATGCAGTATTTGATTCATTGAATGATCTGTGTTGTAGGTTTTTTTTTTTTTTAAATTTCATTACTCATTGAGTTACAATAATGCTCAATATTTTTGCACAATGGTCACTAAAACCTCTGTTGTGTGACAGAATTTGTATTTATAAAAATTTGATCAGGAGTTGTTTTACTAAATTTTGTTATTATCATAGGGTCTTTTACTGTGGGATTAAGACCATATGAATTTACAAGCTGTGTTAGTAATTCTCCACTTTTGCAAATTTCAAAAAATAGAATTATTTAAGGTAGAATCCCTGGAAACAAATACTTCCTGACAACTTTTTCTACCCTCTGCGGGTAGGGGATGCGGACGAAGAATACACCCACGGTGTCCCCTGCCTGTCATTAAGAGGCGACTAAAAGGGGTGACCGAGGGATGATGACATTAGAACCATGAGACTACTTGTGATTAGTACCATTACGTGTGGAACACCCTGGGTCAATGTTACCACCATTACATGATGAGCACCATGGATCGACTTTACTTGGGACTTTTACTCCGTTTTAGACCAATAATCACTACTACCTAAGGAGCACGAACCGCTATGGCCTACTGCTGGGTTTGTGATTAGTATTAACGAGGGATGATTACTATGGGAGTAGTCCCATTGCATAAAGAACACCATGGTTCTGCTTTACTAGTGATCAGTATCATTGTGAGGGGCCGGTGATCTAGAATTGCGAACTCTCTAGATAATAAGCATCATCCCAGTAATTAAGGTATTGTGAATTTGATCCACTCATTGTTTTAGTTTCATGATCATTTTTTCTTAATCATTCATTTTATATTCTAGTCAGTGGATACATTCTTAAGTTTTAATTTTCATTTCGTTGCACCTCATGACATTAGGGGCTGACGACCTAGCTTTTAGGCCCCTTTAAACAACAATCATCATCATCATCATCGTCATCACCACAACGTTTTCCTCTTACCTCAGAAAGTTCAGAGGCGATAACCCAGTGGTGTGTACTAAACCCCATCTACCCCAGTGCTGCTGGGGTAAAGAGCTTTGTATAAACATTTTCCAGTTATTCCCTACAATACTTTTTATAATGTTTAAAAAATTGCGAACATCTAAGCCAAGCCAAGTACAGCTGTCTCGACAATCCATTTGCACTACCGCAGTTCAGCTTTTCCAGTGAGATGGCTTTCCTCGACAGCGCAATAGAGAGCTAACCTCAGCGAAATTTAAGATCGCTTGGGTGACGCATGCACTTGAAGCTTCCTCGAGGCGGAGCTGTGCCTCCTTCCCCGACAGCAATTTACGGCGACAGGCCAGCTAGCTTAGGTAAGGGGTTTTAGTTTTAATACTTGACACTCAAAGTCTTCAGCGCCACACACTGGAGACTGCAAGAAGAAATATCAACATCTTAATAGTATAGCCACTTGCACATCGTCTTGCTAATAAAAATAGAGCCAGTATATGAAATCAATTTTAATATAGAAGAATATATTCTGATAGCCGCAGAAAAATATTTAGGTTGCCCAGCATGAACACAGAGTTAAGCGCAAATTGTTGTCTGTGATGGTGGTATATAGTGAATTTTTGTAGTGTTCCTCTTGGATTATAGGTAAAGGTTTCGCGAGTTCTGTGGCATTCTTCATGAATATAACGTGTGTTATACATCATGACAAATATTTTCCTTCATTTGTCGTTGATGCAGATACACTCAGTATGCGAGTGAAACTATAGAACTTCAGGGATGGTAAAATACCAGTTAAATTAAGTTATGATGGTGTCGTACTGCCGTGAATATCAGTTTGGAAGTATGTGCGAGCGTGTGGTTGAAAATATTCTTGAAAAATCTTTCTCAGGTAGACCTTTCCATGAAAAATGCAGCCTTATAAAATGGTAATGTTGACTTTAGAGAGTGTAGAGGGGCTACAGTTGTTTATATTGAAAAACCTTTTTTGCAGCCTAGGGTAATGAATATGTTCACTGCATGCCACTGCGATAACCACATGAAGGTTTGCAAACTGTTCTGTAAATCTTGTTTTTCCTCTGGCCTAACGGAATAAAATGTAGGATATCCATTCTTCCTAATAGCCTGTAAGTACCTGGTCATTGTAAATGATAATTCAGAAAGATCTATGAAGTGATTTTGTAGTAAGTTGGAGCATGGCACTTTTCTTGCCTGTGCTTTAAAGTGAATCACGAAGGAGCAGTAGCAGCATTTAGCAGGGTGAGGGGAGGCAGTCGTCCCCCACTTTGTGGAGAAAAATTAAATTTTTTATTCCAGTATAGCCAACTCAAACTGGGGAATTAAATAAACACAATTTATACAAGCCCTGTTGTTTTTTCACCTGAATCTTCCCTTTATTTTTTAAAATATTAATAGAATTACTTAGCAGAAATATGCACTAAATGTCATTCGACACAGCTAACTGATTTGTACAGCGCCACAGCGAGTAGTGGAGACTTGCGCAACAGCATGTAGAAGTGCTATTACTATGTTAGATATGCACTAAATGAGTTTTTCATGCATACAACTCCATGTGCTGCAGCATGACAGAGGTGGGCGGGGGGATTGGTCACTTTGCTAGTTGCTACTGATGTGTTCATATCAGTTCCTGGTGACTACATTAGTGTGACAAGGCTTCATTTCGCGCTCCCAATAGCTCTGCAGTAGTTACCCCCTCCACTGCCTTCCTTTCCCTACATTCCCCTCAAAGCTTGGGCTTTGCGCATGTTTGTACCATCAGATAGTAATCGTACTTCTAGCATGTGTTGTGAGGAAGGAAAACAGGGGTATATTTTTTGCCAAGGAGATACAGTTCATTCTCTTGCCGTGCGTATTTGTCAGTCTGGCACTCCCACACTTTCTTAGTCTGTAGTCAAATATTAAGACTCTTTATTGTATAATCATGCCATAAAATCCAAACCCCCATGGCACTACAGCCCTTGAAGGGCCGTGGCTTACCAAGCGACCGCTGCTCAGCCCGAAGGCCTGCAGACTACGAGGTGTCGTGTGGTCAGCACGATGAATCCTCTCGGCCGTTATTCTTGGCTTTCTAGACCGGGGCCGCCATCTCACCGTCAGATAGCTCCTCAGTTCTAATCACGTGGACCTCGAACCAGCCCTCAGGTTCAGGTAAAAATCCCTGACCTGGCCCGGAATCGAACCCGGGGCTTCCAGATAAGAGGCAGGCACGCTACCCCTACACCACGGGGCCGGCTATAATCATGCCCTACTTTTGTTTAATTGTAGTACATGTCTAATTGTTCCTTTGGTGTAAGTTTTATTGTATAGTATTGAATCAAAATCTCAAAATATTATTACCACAGTTAAGTTGGTAAACTGTCATTCTTTACCTCTCTGTTGAAATTTGCTCAGAGAGCATCAAAAACTTACCATATTGTAGCTACCTTTTTTTATTTGTTTTCAATGGACTTAGTGTTTACAGTGCACTATGTCTTCTGGTATGGGCTAGAGCAATCTTGTTACTTTCATTGATCTGTCTCAGCTTTATCCTTGGCTTTGACAAAATGAAAGGGACTGAGGTATGAGCGATGCTAGTAATGCCATTCCTTCTGCAGCCAGTCCCTGCTATGAATGGTGTGAAAATATTGTCCATAGGGTCGGTTGGTGCATGCATTTCAGTGGGCTTGGCAGACTGATATGTAATAGCAACTTCTGGCTCGGTGAGGAAAGCAACGGGAAACTACCTCACTCCTCATTTCCCTGGTACGCCTCTTCAGTGTCACCTAGGCCATCTATGACAGCTGATGGCAGAGCTGTTGAGGATCCAACCAGCCTTCGGGCTGAGGACTAAACATACACCCACCACTATATCCCTTAGAACCCCGTTACTTTTTATTGTCTGTAAATTCTTTTTCCCCCCACCGCTTCTAATTCTCAATCACTGCTACTGCAAATGAAGTAAAGTAACCCTTTATGGGTTACTGCTGGTATATATAATAAGTATCACTAGCTTTTACAGCTCAGATCTTGCCTGAAAGATGCATTATTACAGTCTTTACGGGAGACTTAATGCTTCACTAATTATTGCAATTCCTGCAAGAATGCATGTGCAACATTCTCCACCTAAAGAATTATTCAATGAAAGAAAATTTAGGGGTAATAAATACCCGAAAGTAGAAACGGAAAATTAAGATGAAAGTGTTTTATTCAAGGGTGGTTGTAGGGAGCTGTAATACAAACATAGGTGTTTTAGTCATCCTTCTGCTTGTAATGTCATTTCTCCTTCAGGCATATCTCCACTTTATGCTAGTTGTTCTACAGTGAAACTGACATTTGAAAAAGAATTTGTAAGTAAATCTCAACAATATAAGAATTCATCAGATTATTTTTTCATAGATTTGAACGTAGTGTTCTCAGCTTTGTGTCAGCTTGTTAGTTGTAGTTAGAGGCAATGAATGATTTCTGAAAAATGCAAAAACTTTGAAGTGATTTCCTGAAATGAAGGCTACAGACAACAGAAGCAGAATTAGTGTTAGGGACAAATTTATCGCGAGAACTAACTTCGAGCCACTCATTACATTTGTTCTTGTTGGCAGAAAATTTCTGTTCGGAGTGAAAAAAGGCGCACAACATCGCATATTCCAAGATTTGTAAACACAATTTAAAAAATCTAATCACCACACTACACAATGAAAAATAAAGTAATTAGTGCATAACTATTAACTCTCAATAACAAGCCAACAAACACCTCATTGCGAACACATTACCACCACTACAACAGTAAAACAGTAGAGCTTCATGTCAGTGACTTAGGAGGCCGGCGCTCCAGCGGCATTATGGTGAAACTTTCCAATTACAGCTTTATGCTAGGCCGTTGCCTACGAGATACACAAGGCCGGGAAATACAGCACACTAAACTTGTCCTCGAGATACTTCCGACAAGCGCCGCTAGAGTTCTCTTTACTATTCTGTCTCGCCCGCTCATTGCAACACGTTCATATATGAAAAACTATAAAAATTCATTAAAACTAGTAATTTCAGAAGGCAGCAAAAAAATGAGATCAAAGATAGACGAAGAGCAATTATTTGACTTATTTTCTACAACGTATTTCTTACAATATGCTTAAACGAAATAAGTAATTCACGAAAGAAGCAGAGAAATCTGATAGCGAGTTTGTCACTTCTTACCGATTCCTTTAATTGTGCCTCAGAGTATCCGAGAAGCGGATCGAGATTGCGGTCATAAATAACTTTAGGTTTAATGGCCCTTTCACCAATTATCAGCGATCCAATCTTTTCCTCCGCACATCTGATATTTTGACATTCGTATTGAAGCCGCTGTTTGGTGAGCGATGTTATGCCCGTTACGCTATATTTAGCGGCGTTTACCCGTATTTCTCTTTTTTTCTTGCCGTAAAATGAAATTTGTGTTCGCCTCTGTGGTGTAGTGGTTAGTGTGAATAGCTGTCACTCCCGGAAGTCCGGGTTCGATTCCCGGCCCTGCCACGAAATTTGAAAAGTGGTACGACGGTTGGAACGGGTCCACTCACCCTGGGAGGTCAACTGACTAGAGGTGGGTTCGATTCCCAGCTCAGCTATCCTGGAAGTGTATTTCCGTGGTTTCCCATTTCTCCTCCATGCAAATGCCGGATAGTACCTAACTTAAGGCCACGGCCGCTTCCTTCCCTCTTCCCTGCCTGTCCTTTCCAATCTTCCCAACCCTCCACAAGGTCCCTGTTCAGCATAGCAGGTGAGGCTGCCTGGGCGAGGTACTGGTCATCCTCCCCAGCTGTATCCCCCGACCCGAAGTCTGGTGCTCCAGGACCCTACCCTTGAGGCGGTAGAGGTGGGATCCCTCGCTGAGTCCGACGGAAAAACCGACCCTGGAGGTTAAACGGATGAAGAAAGAAGAAGAAAATTAAATTCGTTCCAACAGGAATTATGCTCCTAAATGACCAATTTTAGCATGCTTTTCAATTTGGTTTGCTTTTTTTTTGTGTGGTCAAGTTCAGATACCGTAACCTTTTTTTTATTTATTTCATTACCCGTATCCTACTTCTCAATTTACAGATTGCTTTCCTGTAATCTGGTATTTAATTTTCTCATCGGTATTTTGTTTTAGATTTAACAAGAGCTACTCGCAGACTTTCTTTGATATAGAAACGAGACTTGTACTCCTTTTTCGTTTGTGGCTGATGTATGAAGATATATTTTCATCGTTATCTGACTCGGAACTTTTACTAAATTATGAAGGACCGAGCGAGTTGGCCATGCGGTTAGGGGCGCGCGGCTGTGAGCTTGTATCCGGGAGATCGTGGGTTTGAATCCCACTGTCGGTAGCCCTGAAGATGGTTTTCCGTGGTTTCCCATTTCACACCAGGCAAATGCTGCGGCTGTACCTTAATTAAGGACACGGCCGCTTCCTTCCAGTTCCTAGGCTTTTCCTACCCCATCGTCGCCATAAGACCTATCTGTGTCGGTGCGACGTAAAGCCACTAGCAAAAAAAAAAAAAAATAAAAAAAAATTGTGATGGCAATTCATCAGTTTTGGGAGCTGGATGAGTAGTATAATACAGGGATTCTGCGGCCACCGCCACCTCCGGCTCCCAGTGGCCACCTCCACCTCAGCCAGTGGCCTCTTCCAGTACTGCCAACTTAACCTAACTAGCGCGACAGTACTGCCAACTTAACCTAACTAGCGCGAAATTTGAATTTGTAAACAAAGCCACGTGCTTTTTGACAGCTGTCATCGACAACAACGCATCGCTAACCTCAGTACTGCCATCTTGACGGGCCTAAACCTCAGTAGTGCCAACTTAACCTAACTAGCTCGAGATAAACAAAGCCACGTGCTTTTTGACAACCACGTGCTTTTTGACAGATTTGTAAACAAAGCCACGTGCTTTTTGACAGACAACAACGCATCGCAAACCTCAGTACTGCCATCATGACGGGCCTAAACCTCAGTAGTGCCAACTTAACCTAACTAGCATGAGGTAAACAAAGCCACGTGTTTTTTGACAGCCACGTGCTTTTTGACAGATTTGTAAACAAAGCCACGTGCTTTTTGACAGACAACAACGCATCGCTAACCTCAGTACTGCCATCTTGACGGGAATAAACCTCGGTGGTACCAACTTAACCTAACTAGCGAGAGGTAAACAAAGCCACGTGCTTTTTGACAGCCACATGCTTTTTGACAGCTGCCATCCGCCATCTTTGAGCACCGTGCTGCCCTCTTTCGTCACCTGTCATCGGCAGTGCTGCCATCTTGACGGGTCTAAACCTTAGTGCTACCAACTTAACCTAACTAGCGCGAGGTAAACAAAGCCACGTGCAGCTGTCATCCGCCATCTTTGAGCACAGTGCTGCCCTCTTTAGCTACTTACCTTTGAAATGTGGTGGCGGATAATTTGAAAAATGCTTTTTGACAGCAGCCATATTGCATCGCAAACCTCAGTGCTGCCCTCTTTAGCTAGATACCTGTGGTAGCAGACAATTCTACGTGACAGCAGCCATCTTTGAGCACCGTGCTGCCCTCTATGTGGTGGCGGCAAATTCCACGTGCTCTTGTTTGGAAACAAACTCACGTGCTTTTTTGACAGCTAGCATCCACCATCTTTAATCAACAGAGCACAGTGCTGTACACTTTAGCTAGATACCTTTGAAATGTGGTGGCGGTAATTTGAAAAATTCCATGTGCTCTTGTTGGGAAACAAAGCTACGTGCTTTTTTTGACAGCTGTCATCCGCCATCTTTAATCAATAGAGCACTGTGCTGCGGGCAATTTCGTTAGCTGTCATCCGCCATCTTTAATCCAGAGAGAACAGTGCTGCACTCTATGTGGTGGCGGCAAATTCCACGTGCTCTTGTTTGAAAACATACTCACGTGCTTTTTTGACAGCTGTCATCCGCCATCTTTAATCCAGAGAGAACAGTGCTGCACTCTATGTGGTGGCGGTAAATTCCATGTGCTTTACAAACCTATGTGCTTTTCTGACAGCTGTCATCCGCCATCTTTGAGCATAGTGCTACCCTCTTTAGCTACTTACCTTTGAAATGTGGTACGTCATCCGCCATCATGCATCGCAAACCTCAGTGCCGCCCTCTATGTGGTGGCAGGACAATTCCACGTGACAGCAGCCATCTTTGAGCACAGCGCTACCCCTCTTTGTGGCGGCGGGAAATTCCACGTGCTTTACAAACCTATATGCTTTTCTGACAGCTGTCATCCGCCATCTTTAATCCAGAGAGAACAGTGCTGCCCTCTATGTGGTGGCGGCAAATTCCACGTGCTCTTGTTTGAAAACATACTCACGTGCTTTTTTGACAGCTGTCATCCGCCATCTTTAATCCAGAGAGAACAGTGCTGCCCTCTATGTGGTGGCGGCAAATTCCACGTGCTCTTGTTTGAAAACATACTCACGTGCTTTTTTGACAGCTGTCATCTGCCATCTTTGAGCACAGTGCTGCCCTCTTTAGCTACTTACCTTTGAAATGTGGTGGCGGCAAATTGAAAAATTCCACGTGCTCTTGTTTGAAAACATACTCACGTGCTTTTTTGACAGCTGTCATCCGCCATCTTTAATCCAGAGAGAACAGTGCTGCCCTCTATGTGGTGGCGGCAAATTCCACGTGCTCTTGTTTGAAAACATACTCACGTGCTTTTTTGACAGCTGTCATCTGCCATCTTTAATCTATAGAGCACAGTGCTGCCCTCTTTAGCTACTTACCTTTGAAATGTGGTGGCGGCAAATTGAAAAATTCCACGTGCTCTTGTTTGAAAACATACTCACGTGCTTTTTTGACAGCTGTCATCCGCCATCTTTAATCCAGAGAGAACAGTGCTGCCCTCTGCTTTTTTGACAGCTGTCATCTGCCATCTTTGAGAACAGTGCTGCCCTCTATGTGGTGACGGCAAATTCCACGTGGAAACAAAGCCATGTGCTTTTTTGACAGCTGTCATCCGCCATCTTTGAGAACAGTGCTGCCCTCTATGTGGTGGCGGCAAATTGAAAAATTCCACGTAGAAACAAAGCTATGTGCTTTTTTGACAGCTGTCATCCACCGTCTTTGAGAACAGTGCTGCCCGGTGACGGCAAATTCCACGTGGAAACAAAGCCATGTGCAGCTGTCATCCGCCATCTTTAATCACCGTGCTACACTCTATGTGGTGACGACAAATTCTAAATGCTTTACAAACCCATGTGCTTTTCTGACAGAGCTGTCATCCACCATCTTTAATCACCGTGCTGCCCCGGTGGTGGCAAATTCTACGTGCTTTACAAAGCTATGTGCTTTTTTGACAAAAAAAAATTCTGCTCTCGAGATACTTACCGAACTATACTCGCGAAACTGCTCATCACCTTCTTTCTTCTATGAGTAATAAACAAAAACTCTATCCTGCAAATAAGGAGCGGGAGGAAGGTGATACCTAACCTAAAATAAAAGAATATGCCAATTCTACATTATTTATTTACATCTTGTATGTACAAGTTTTATCTCGAATCATTTCACCCTAGCGTACTTCTCGATGCAATTCTTGAATGTACAAGTTTAGACTTGCCGTACCAGCGTTCCTCTCCCGAATTGTGATGTAAGACAGCGTAACGTAAGTACACACACCTCTAGCATAATGTTTATGTAAAGTAGTACTTATCAATACTACTATGCCCCCAGGCTAGCGTGTTGGTAGAATTTGGAATGACAAACCGTTTACAATCATCGCTATTAAGGGCTACCTTACTAATTAAATGAGTGTACAACTGGTGCTTCTTGCTTCTAATGACAGACATTTGCTTATGCAAAACAGGTGGATTACTTTTAATGCAATTGTTATAGTTTTCAAAACTTAGCTGATTCTGAACGACATTCTTTTTAACCCCCTTCAATCTCTTTATTTGTAATTCATTTAAGAGTTTTATGCAATATGACTTGGATTTAGTACCTACAAATGAATCGATAATATTCCCAGCACATTCATCTTTCATTTTACCTAGAACCTTTTTGTTCACTAGCGGTAGATGATATTGATTATCTGCAGGATAGTTACTCGTATCAAACCTACCCAAGTCAGGCTTTATATCATTGTAATAGTCATCAGTTTTGATTTGATAAATAAACGAATCGGTATCTGTGTAGAGCAATTGCGCATTATGCGCGTACTTCTTCATCATATAATCGTAATGGAATTCATACATGAGTGTTTTAGCCAATTCAAGTACTGTGAAGCCGACGTAGGTAGGTTTGTCATACTTAACCTTGACACGATTCATCTGTATAATAACTAAATTCTCATGTATGATGGTGCAGCTGTGGAAATTTGGTTTACTTATTAAATAGTTAGCACCATACCTTTTCTTAATATTATCCCAGTTTGTAATCAATTTTACATCAACGCGTTTGTCAACATTCTCCATAGTCTTACCAAACACACTATTATTCATGAGCTTGTAGAAATCTTTTTCAAACTCGTTAACCGCATTCGTTCTTAAATTATTGTTCAGATCGATATATGGCTTTAGCCACGGTGACTGATTAAATTCTAGTACGCGATGAATTTTGGATAACTTCAAACCATGCTGCAAACACTGTTTTAAATTTCGGTAATGAATGATATACTTAGATTTATCGCATAAATTAGCAATGAGCATTTTCGTCGTTGATGCAATGTACGGGGACTTCATATTTTCAGGGCAGAACGGTAGGTCATTATGAGAAGTGTGTAACTCTTTCGGATACTGTAAGTCAACTTCGAGGAAATAACCTTTATCAGCTTCATCGCCTAGGGCGTGTAGCTGTAAAGCATCAATTTCGCACTGCGTCAGCCAGCGGAAACCACTCACCGGTAGATGCTGACTCATCGCCCACCCATACTGATTATTAGCATCCAGATAAACGATATACTGAGATTCCTGACTGGTATCGAAACTCGGCATGTACTTATTATTAGCACTCGAATACCGGCCGCTACACTGACTCAGACCGCCTCGAATGGATGCTTTTATAAAGTGCACCATATCGATATCCGTTAGCAGCTCCAAATTCACACGCGTGTATTTTAACATCGCGTCCCAACTTAACCCAGGTGCAGTAAAATACTGACATGGGTCAAGGCTGTAGGTGTTCATGCAAACACAGCGAAAATTTTCAAAAACATCAGCTAACAAAAGTACATCTGTCTTTAAATATAAATCGGAGTATTCACCTAGCGTTTGAATGTGGAACTGCTCCCAGATATGTTGTGCATGTAAATAGTCATCATCACTAATATCTGCTGAATTCAGCGAGCTGTAAAAGGATTGTTTCGATGGTAAGGCACGTTCTTCGAGGCGGTCTAAGCAGTCGAGATATTCGTAACAAAAAACACCCTTACGCCGAAGTAAATTAAACTGCGCTTCTTCGGGGAAAACGCGTCGAATTTCCGTAAATTGGTCAGGCTGTAAATGACTAGAAAGTTTATCGAGGCTACTCGCCATAAAGCGAAACGAGTCAAGGAATCTCAGTTTTATAGAATGCTCAGCATCTACTTTTACAGACTTTGCAAACGCAATGTACCGCTCTTTATTCTGAGGGATTATATCTACTTTTTCATCCGAAGCTCCAAATTGTGAAATGATGAAATGAGAGTCGTAACCAGATAAGTTATGAAAAATTACAGGGATGAATTTAGGAACTCTATACTTAAGATTACAGCTATAATGAGCGGCACATCTGTAGAAACCAGTTAAATGATCATGATCAAAAACTTTAGGGTCATTTTCGGAAAATCCCCCATCACAAATGCTACACTTTGTAGCACTTTCATGATCATTTAACTGAATGTCGGTGAGTGGCTTCATAGGAATATTACTATTCAGAATACGACCGAGACGAACTGCATCACTTTCAAGTCTTTCTAAAAATACTTTAGCAGCATCATGTCCTCGATACAGCTCTAACTTGTTAAGCGTACTATCGTAACTACACTTGATGTAATACGCGAAGCTATACGGGACATGCATGTGCGTAGTATTAGTGAAAGAGTTGTCAGGATTAGGTGAGCATGTGTTGCATGGCGTGAGGATGGCTTCAAAGTCTGCATAAATCACGAACGGTACCCACATCTGCTTATGAAAATTTGTAAATTTTAAAACATTATTGCCTGTAGTAGGTATCTCTGTACGTACATGATTGCAGTCATTCTTGGAATGCTTCGTTAACTGATCTTCATTTCTGAAATACTGCAAGCATCCATCACATAGCCACTTTTTGTTACACCTGTTTGACAACTGACTGCCAACAAGTCTACTCAGATTTTTAATCCAGCAAAAGTGGCTATTCTCACTGTTTTCAACATAGAGTAAATTAACGTGAGTACCAGTGGCGGCTCGTGAAAAAATCGTCCTACGTGCTACAAAAAACAAGCTAAATACGCTGTTTTAAATCTGCATATTGCCATGATGAATAACGTATACTTCAAACTTGGTACTACTACTACTACTACTACTACTACTACTAATAATAATAATAATAATAATAATAATAATACAACTTTTCTCACAATTTATAACTCAGAACAAACAAAAACAACATTAATTTGGAAGCAGATGAATTCTTCGACAACTGTCTACGAGATAAATAATTCATTCGAGAAATATTGTTTTTACTAACCTAATGGCGCAACTTACATCAGTGCAAATAGAATCGTGGGAATATAGATCCCCACTAAGAACACTAATTTAATTTCACTTTATATACACTGCAGTTAATAAATAATTTGATAAATCTTCGTATAAACTTTAGCACTAACACAATGACAGAAAAAACACGCACCAGTAATATAACTGCGAGATTAAAAACCGCACAAAGCAACTGAAAGAGCTGCCAACTGATTCATTGAGACCTCCCCTATTACCAGAGTAAATGTCCGGCTCCATGGCTAAATGGTTAGCGCGCTGGCCTTTGGTCACAGGGATCCCGGGTTCGATTCCCGGCAGGGTCTGGAATTTTAACCATAATTGGATGTACGTGTTGTCGTCATCATCATTTCATCCTCATCACGACTCGCATGTCGCCTACGGGCGTCAAATCAAAAGATCTGCATCTGGCGAGTCGAACATGTCCTCGGTTACTTCCGGCACTAAAAGCCATACGCTATTTCATTTCACCAGAGTAAATTACATTGTAATGCGGGATAACATTTAGGGTCAGTCAAAGATTCTTTGACTCACCTACGAATTCCTTATTTTTGACACAAAAGGAAGATGGATATTTTAATAAGCATGTGTGAGATAGATTGCCTCCACTTACGCTTTACTTTCGAACTCAGACGATGCTACTCTCTAGTGGCAGATTCGCTTACCACGTTCAACATAAGCACGGCCGACTGGATCCCTCGCTGCGCTCCGGGTAGCAGGAGACATTGAGTAATTCTACCCCCTTGCGGGAGAGGAAGTAACTATAAACGGGATCAGTGAAAGTTGATCCCGGTTTACGGTATACTCCGCCGGCTAGGGGGAGTGTTGCAAGCTTGGCTGCGCCTGCGTATTGCTTCCTTCAGGCTACAGGCAAGGGCTCACTTCACATGAGCACGAGCCTTGTTCCCCGGGAGAACGGCGCTAGGTGTTCGACAGATCTCGTCCTGATTTGCACAAAACACAAATTCATATCGTACTCAAACCACGAAAAGGCACCAGGATAATTGTACTGTACATAAATAATATTCCTTACAGTTCCAAGCTACGTGCTGGAGCCCGGTAGCACGTACTGACCGGCCGCCACTGGTGAGTACTCTTCTTATGACATGTATAATACAGAGGACCTACTACAGACTTTTTCTCTACACCATACACATTGATACTAATGTTATTTAGTTCCTCAAAGCGCTTAATATCCTTTATCTGCACAGGAAATTCTATACTATCGAAATTTAGCTGCGTTGAATAGTGTGGATAGGATGATGTTCTATTCGCTACATTCCGTTTCACAGGATTTAAAGCTGACATCACCGCCCATGCAAAACATGCTTCGTCATTGTTTTGGATGTTTACAACAGCTTTTCTTTGCTGAATCCATGTCGGCAGCTCGATGTACGATGAACCTCGCATGGGATTGTACTTATTGATGTTAACTTCTAGATACATTATTTCAACTAAAGCCCACCCTGATTCCTTTTCCTGAAATTCCTCGCTCTTAGTTGAAATAATGTTAGAGACATCCCTAAGTACATCACCAAAATTCTTCGTATTAAATGATTTAATGTCCGTTATTTCGGATTCATCCGTGCTTTTAATGTACAAGGCGAAAAGTTCAAAATTAACTTTAAATAAACTATGATTGGACAAAGATTTAGCAAGAAGCTGTTGTACATCCGGTTGAACGCAATTTAAAAAGTTTGAAGTGCTCTGAAACTTTTGACTGGTGCGAATTCGGTAACTAGCAATCCTACTTTTAAATGCTGTATTAATTTCCTCGATGTTTGCGTTACTACCACTTCTACACGCATTATTTTTATGCGCATTACTCCGTAAGTGTCCCTGAAAATGCGAAGATGGTACATCAGTGTTACAGTGCTCGCAGTGAATAGTTTGAAGTTCATTTTTCCTAGGTTTTTTACTACTAGTACTTTCTACAGCTACATCAGTAGCTGCACGCTTTTTCCCTACTACTACCTGAGGGCAAGTAGATATTTGATGTACCTCTGCTAAGTGAGCCTGGTATTGCTCTACATTAGCGAAGTACAGCCCGCAAACATCACATAAAGCAGATGTTATGCTAGGGTGTTTTGCTTTTATATGACGTGCGAGGTTATCCTGTCTTACGAACGTTGCCTTACACTGTTCGCAGGGGAACATAGTTGGGTTATAGTCGCAAGCAGATAGCTGATGATGTTTTGTTTTTACATGGCGTGCAAGGTTGTCACGTCTTGTGAACATTGCCTTACACAGCTCGCATGGGAACATAGTGTCTTCTCTTTCTTCGAATAAAGTGTTTAGGTGAACAGCGTATGCAACAAGTTCTGAAAAGAGAACAACCAATAGAGATTAGCCTAAAGTTGCGATGTTCAACCTATAGAGGTTGGACATGGCTGTGAGTTAGGCCTATAGCATGAGGATTGAAGAGAACGACTAAAGTTACGATGTTCGGAAGAAACCAAGTTTCAACCTGTTGAGGACAGACATAGCTACGTGTGCGTGTTTGAAATTATACCACGTCTATAGTATGTTGATTAAAGAGAACAACTATTTATCAATAGACTAAAGTTACGATGTTCGGAAGAAACCAACTTTCAACCTGTTGAGGGCAGACATAGCTATGTGTGCGTGTTTGAAATTATAGTACGTCTATAGTATGTAGATTAAAGAGAACAACTATTTATCAATAGACTAAAGTTACGATGTTCGGAAGAAACCAAGTTTAAGCCTGTTGAGGACGGACATGGCTATGTACGCACCTCGTCTATAGTATGTAGATTAAAGAGAACAACTATTTATCAATAGACTACAGTTACGATGTTCGGAAGAAACCAAGTTTCAGCCCGTTGAGGGCAGACATAGCTATGTGTACGTGTTTGAAATTATACCACGTCTATAGTATGTTGATTAAAGAGAACAACTATTTATGATTAGCTTAAAGTTACGATGTTCGGAAGAAACCAAGTTTCAGCCTGCTGAGGTCAGACATAGCTATGCGTGCGTGTTTGAAATTATAAGATTAACCTCTTCTATGACATGCAGATTAAAGAAAATAACTATTTGTCAATAGACTAAAGTTACGATGTTCGGAAGAAACCAAGTTTCAACCCGTTGAGGTCAGACATAGCTATGTGTGCGTGTTTGAAATTATACCACGTCTATAGCGTGAGGATTAAAGAGAACAACTATTTATCAATAGACTAAAGTTACGATGTTCGGAAGAAACCAAGTTTAAGCCTGTTGAGGATGGACATAGCTATGTACGCACCTCGTCTATAGTATGTAGATTAAAGAGAACAACTATTTATCAATAGACTAAAGTTACGATGTTCGGAAGAAACCAAGTTCAACCCGTTGAGGGCAGACATAGCTATGTGTACGTGTTTGAAATTATACCACGTCTATAGTATGTTGATTAAAGAGAACAACTATTTATGATTAGCTTAAAGTTACGATGTTCGGAAGAAACCAAGTTTCAGCCTGCTGAGGTCAGACATAGCTATGCGTGCGTGTTTGAAATTATAAGATTAACCTCTTCTATGACATGCAGATTAAAGAAAATAACTATTTGTCAATAGACTAAAGTTACGATGTTCGGAAGAAACCAAGTTTCAACCCGTTGAGGTCAGACATAGCTATGTATGCGTGTTTGAAATTATACCACGTCTATAGCGTGAGGATTAAAGAGAACAACTATTTATGATTAGCTTAAAGTTACGATGTTCGGAAGAAACCAAGTTTAAGCCTGTTGAGGACGGACATAGCTATGTACGCACCTCGTCTATAGTATGTAGATTAAAGAGAACAACTATTTATCAATAGACTAAAGTTACGATGTTCGGAAGAAACCAAGTTTCAGCCCGTTGAGGGCAGACATAGCTATGTGTACGTGTTTGAAATTATACCACGTCTATAGTATGTTGATTAAAGAGAACAACTATTTATGATTAGCTTAAAGTTACGGAAGAAACCAAGTTTCAGCCTGTTGAGGGCAGACATAGCTATGTACGCACCTCGTCTATAGCGTGAGGATTAAAGAGAACAACTATTTATCAATAGACTAAAGTTACGATGTTTTAGAAGAAACCAAGTTTCAACGAATAGAGGTCAGACATACCTTAAAATCTTCGCGCTGCAAACTGTTACTCGGATGTATAAAATGCGTGCGTTCAAGCCTGAAACTCGAATGATAATATTCTGGTCGTACCTAAAAAAAAAGAAGAAACATATATGAATGTAGTGTAGGGTACATCATCTAACCTAATTATCTTTACAACTCAAAGTTCGAAAACATACCTTTAAAAAAATGCACGTGCTGCAGGCTGTTACTGGGATGAATAAAATTGTTGCGTACTTTCGAACGGTACCTAAAAAAAAGAACAAACATATATGAATGTAGATGTCTAGCGTAGAAGTTGCTTTGCAAATAAAAAAAGGTAATTAACAGTTCTACCTTACCTTAAGATAAAGGCTGAAGAATAATATTCACTGCAGACGGGAGATGTGTGCATGTAATAAACGCATACAGAGAACTGTGAGCACTTCGCGCAGACTGCTGCGGCTAAATATTCTGCTTGTTACCAAGCGGATATGATAATCGCTGAGCTGACAACTGCGGTACAGTCGGAACGAATGCAAACAAGAGCTCCTACCTGCAGGCTGACGTATTCAAACCTCCTGTTGATACCGAGGTGTCAGAATTTAAGAGTTCGATCCTTGGAAAGTTAGCGTGTGATCCTCGACTTCTCGAGGGTACATACGCGGTATTCCTTACCTGTAGGTATTGAGCTAAAGCTAGATCATGTAATGACGATCGCGCAGGCCCCTCGCCTAGCATTTACGGCTTCCAGTTCGAACCCGCTATCTTCCGAAGTAGCGAGAATGATTGAAGAGTGTTTGAGGGTGATTCATTTGTTGGATGGAGGCGTTAAGCTGCCTTCTTCGGTAGGAGTAGGCTATGTTGGGATATCGATTTAAAATCCTAGTCAGGAAGGGCAGCCGGTCGTATGGTGTGAGGCGGGGTGTGCAAAAAAAAGCTAGCAATAAGTAAGGGCTGTTGATGGGGACGTTAAACCTTGTGCAGACTCCTTCGAAAATGATTTTTTGAGTACATGACTTGACGGTGATTCATTTGTCGGATGGAGGCAATAAGCCTTGTGCAGGCTTCTTCTAGTCAGGAGTAGGCTATGTATCGGTACCGGGATATCTAGTTATAAAACCCGCTACAACAAATTTATCGCGTATACTGCGATTTAAAATCCTAGTCAGGAAGGGCAGCCGGTCGTATGGTGTGAGGCGGGGTGTGCAAAAAAGCTAGCAATAAGTAAGGGCTGTTGATGGGGACGTTAAACCTTGTGCAGACTCCTTCGAAAATGATTTTTTGAGTACATGACTTGATGCTGATTCATTTGTCGGATGGAGGCAATAAGCCTTGTGCAGGCTTCTTCTAGTCAGGAGTAGGCTATGTATCGGTACCGGGATATCTAGTTATAAAACCCGCTACAACAAATTTATCACGTATACTGCGATTTAAAATCCTAGTCAGGAAGGGCAGCCGGTCGTATGGTGTGAGGCGGGGTGTGCGAAAAAAAAAGCCAGCATTAAGTAAGGGCTGTTGATAGGAGGCGTTAAACCATGTGCAAGCTCCTTCACCAGGAGAAGCCTACATGCCGGTACCGTGCAGGTTCTTTCGATAGGAGTAGGCACTGTGTGTGTTTTAACCTCTCCGTACAATCATGATAGTTTACGTTAGGAACTTACATAGGCTAAATGCTACACATTCCGTGGCAGAGCCAGGAATCGAACTCGGACCTCCGAGGGTAGCAGCTAACTACTGCACTACAGAGGTGGACTATTTCAGAATATTTTACAACCTTAATTAGTACTGTGTTTTAAGAGCTTGAATAGTACTCACATAATAAGACGTTCGCGAGTTACAAGCCGCTTATCAGTGTCCTCGCTCAAGGTCGAGGCGGAAGATACGTATACAATTTCAGCTAACACATGCATTCCACACAACTCGCTCAGAATGACTGTGCCGATACTTCGAGGACTGTAGAACGAATCTATAGCCTACAGTATGCATGCCTCTCACCCGGTAGTCTCGGGTTCGATTCTCTTGGGGATAAAAATGTGTTTAAATCACATGAATGTGTTGAGTTGTCCTTCCTGATGCAAAACTAGCAGTATCTAACCTCATAGTTTTACGACCGGTTGCCCTTCCTGACAACTCGGATTAAGAATCTGTTTTACAACGTCTAACACGGGGAATCGGGGATTTACAGCTAGATGCACTTCTTAGATTTTAAATCACGAACTATTGTTTTACGGCCGGATGTCCTTCCTGACTAAGATTTTAAATCGCAAGAATTTGTTTTTAAGACTAGTCGCCCTCCCTGATGCAAAACTAGCAGTATCTAAGCTCTTGGTTGCCCTTCCTGACAACTCGGATTAAGAATCTGTCGAGAATCGGGGGATTTACAGCTAGCTTAGATTTTAAATCACGAACTAACAAGAGCACGTGGAATTTACCGCCACCGGGGCAGCACTGTTCTCTCTGGATTAAAAGCTTTGTTCCCAAACAAGAGCACGTGGAATTTGCCGTCACCGGGGCAGCACGGTGATTAAAGATGGTGGATGACAGCTCTGTCAGAAAAGCACATAGGTTTGTAAAGCATTTAGAATTTGCCGTCACCGGGGCAGCACGGTGATTAAAGATGGTGGATGACAGCTCTGTCAGAAAAGCACATGGGTTTGTAAAGCATTTAGAATTTGTCGCCACCACATAGAGTGTAGCACGGTGATTAAAGATGGCGGATGACAGCTGTCAAAAAAGCACATGGCTTTGTTTCCACGTGTAATTTGCTGTCACCGGGGCAGCACGGTGATTAAAGATGGCGTACAACCAACAAGAGCGGCTATTGCCAAAATACTGGCCCCAAATCTCCAGGCCCCAATTATCTGCCCGCGGTCGCTTAAGTTGCCACCTTCACCCTTTACGGCCGAATGTTATCGACTGGCGTGCGTATGAAAGGTCAGCATGTTATATGTAAGCCGCTCGTGGTGTTGCCACCACGTAGTATCGCGCCATTGGTCACAAAATGTCACGCTCCAGGTGTTCCTTCAGTGTATAGTAGGCTACATAGACAACACACCATATAAATATTTAATATTAAGTTAGCCATAAACACTTCTTGTAAGTTCTGTCTCTTTTCCACCCATGCGTTATAATACGAAACCAGAACTCACTATTGTGTAATATAATAATGTTCCCTGTCTTGTATATTCAGCCGAGTACGACCCGATGAATAACATTGCTTGGTGTCTACATTCCATGCTTAACAGTAATGGGATTGAATCCAGACGCAGTTAGTTGAGATGTGAAAGTGAGACCTGATTAGATGGCAAACAAACACGCTATTCAAGGAAAATGTTCTCCACCTGGGCGTACCTTGAGAACTGCAATATTTGAAAGAATGTTTTCGCATTGTGTTATTAGATTATTATTATTATTATTATTATTATTATTATTATTATTATTATTATTATTATTATTTGACAGGTGATGAAAGAGGGCAGCACGGTGCTCAAAGATGGCGGATGGCAGCTGTCAAAAAGCATGTGGCTGTCAAAAAGCACGTGGCTTTGTTTACCTCTCGCTAGTGAGGTTAAGTTGGTACCACTAAGGTTTAGGTCCGTCAAGATGGCAGTACTGAGGTTAGCGATGCGTTGTTGTCTGTCAAAAAGCACGTGGCTTTGTTTACAAATCTGTCAAAAAGCACGTGGCTGTCAAAAAACACGTGGCTTTGTTTACCTCATGCTAGTTAGGTTAAGTTGGCACTACTGAGGTTTAGGCCCGTCAAGATGGCAGTACTGAGGTTTGCGATGCGTTGTTGTCTGTCAAAAAGCACGTGGCTTTGTTTACAAATCTGTCAAAAAGCACGTGGCTGTCAAAAAGCACGTGGCTTTGTTTACCTCGCGCTTGTGAGGTTAAGTTGGCACTACTGAGGTTTAGGCCCGTCAAGATGGCAGTACTGAGGTTAGCGGTGCGTTGTTGTCTGTCAAAAAGCACGTGGCTTTGTTTATCTCGCGCTAGTTAGGTTAAGTTGGCAGCACTGGAAGAGGCCTCTGGCTGAGGTGGAGGAGGCCACTGGGAGGCCACTGGCTGAGGAGGAGGAGGAGGTGGCCACTGGGAGGCCACTGGCTGAGGAGGAGGAGGCCACTGGCTGAGGAGGAGGCGGCCACTGGGAGCCGGAGGTGGCGGTGGCGCCAGAACTGTCCAATTATACTACTTGGATGCTTCCTGCGTTTGACATTTTCCTGTTTGTGAACAGGATACACAATGAAAACAGAAGGAAGTTTGATTGATGTGCTTACACTGAAATCTGTTTTATGAGAATTGCTAGGTACCTGAAGAGATCCTACTATATCACCTTGCCTAGAAATAGTTTGCTTCCATTTCTCCCTTAAACCGCACTCGGAAGGGAAACTATGGAACGACAATATTTTCATGCTTTTTTAGTGTCATCCGACATACAGAGAGGTTCACAACAGTGCACCTCCTTTTCAACCTCACAGACACTCACCTACAGAAACAATATTCACAATAAATTGCACAAAATCAACACAGCATCACAATTACTCCGCATATCACAATGTTAAAGTTTGCCATGAACAGAACGGAAACCTGACATCTAGCGGCCAAACTGTGAACACGGTCGGGCCGCTTTTTCAGCGACAAATTAGTAGCTATTTCCCGGCCTTGTATATCTCGTAGGCAACGGCTAGGCTTCACAATTGATTGTCAAAGTCGGTATAAGGAGCGCAGCGAGGGATCCAGTCGGCCGTGGGTTTGAGGATTGTTGTGGGCGGATTTTCACTAATGGTGTATGGCCTCCGAAGAGGCCTGGTGTAAGTCTTTCGAACTGATATCGTATAAGGGACCTACCTGTCTGTGAGGAGGGACCTTGCCTATGATGAAATCTAATGCTGAAGATGATACACACTCCCAGCTCTCGATGCATTCGAATTAACCCGACCGGCAATCGAATTCAGGACCTTCGGGAGCTTGAGTAATTAAGGATCTACTAACAACTGTCAGATTTCACTTAGAAATTATGAAGGAAATTAAAACTGAAAATCCACAGCCTCTTTCCAGTCATTTGACCGGGTCTGGAATGGAATGAATGAAGCACTTATCTAGCAGCGACGATAAGAACTGTGCCGGGTGTCGAAGCTTCTCTCACTTTTCTGGGGCAGTGATTAATGACTGATAGATGAAATGAAATTATAATGGAGAGTGTTTGCTGGAATGGAAGGTAACAGGGGAAACCGGAGTACCCGGAGAAAAACCTGTCCCTGGTCCGCTTTGTCCAGCACAAATCTCACATGAACTGACCGGGATTTGAACCACGGAACCCAACGGTGAGAGGCCAGCGCGTTGCCGCCTGAGCCACGGAGGTTCTAATGTATCAAGGAGAAATGTTGAAATTTCTCTGGTTATGTTGACGATGGCATATCGTAGTACAGTCACGTCCTGAGGACACGACGTGTGGTAGACCTTAACCTGCAGGAAGCAGAAGAAAGTGAAAGATACGAAGAAGAAAAAGAGGAAGGCTTTCATCACAGCAGCGGGCGAGAAACCAGTTCTACGATCCATTAAATCGTGGTCAAGGTAACGAGAGGTGCCCGAGGTTAACTTGATACACATAAAGAGCAGCACTGGCTCGAATGGCGCCTTCTTGTGAAGTGATAAGTGCAGCCTTTCACCGTTCTGTGACGGGCTGTCAGTGGAGAGATGGCGTGGAATGACATTAGTGGACGAATAAACTTGAATGAAGCTTTTCTGTTGAGGAAAGATCATAATATGATGAAAAATGGAATTGAAGAGGACAAACTGGGGCAAATATTAATTTATAGGAAGAGGAATTAGGGATCGGAGTAATTTATAAAGGGAAATTTGATAAATTTTCAAGTTCTTTGAAATCATGTAAGGAAAAACTAGGTAAACAATTGATAGATGAATACACCCATGGTATCTCCTGCCTGTCGTAAGAGGTGACTAAAAGGGGCGCGCAAGGGATGATCGATTTTGAACCATGAAATTACCTCTGGTTAGTACCATCTCGCGAGGAACACCGTGGGGCGACTTTACTTGCAATTAGAACTACTATGTGAGGAACACCATGGGTCTGTGATTAGTATCATCGGGTTGGATTACTATGAGTTTACAGTACCCGTGATTAGTACCAATGTATGCGGAACACCACGGGTTTCCGTTGCGTGTGAATAGTACCGCTGTATGCGGAACACCATGGGTTTCCGTTACCTTTATTACCATTATGTGAGGAACATCATGGGTCTGGGCGTTGGCTATGATTAGTACCACTATGTGAGGAACATCATGGGTCTGGGCGTTGGCTATGATTAGTACCACTATGTGAGGAACATCATGGGTCTGGGCGTTGGCTATGATTAGTACCACTATGTGAGGAACATCGCGGTTCTGGGCAGCGCCTATGATTAGAACCACTACGTGAGGAACACCATGGGTCTGGGCAGCGCCTGTGATTAGTACCGCCGAACACTACTGCGTTATCTGTGAGTAGTACATTTCCTGTGATTAGTACCACTATGTAACACCATGGGTCTGCGTTACCTATGTGTAGTACATTACCTATGATTAATACCATTATGTGAGGAACATCACGGTTCTGGGCGGCGCCTGTGATTAGTACCGCCGAACACTACTGCGTTATCTGTGAGTAGTACATTTCCTGTGATTAGTACCACTATGTAACACCATGGTCTGTGTTACCTATGTGTAGTACATTACCTGTGATTAATACCATTATGTGAGGAACACCATGGGTCTGGGCAGCGCCTGTGATTAGTACCGCCGAACACTACTGCGTTATCTGTGAGTAGTACATTTCCTGTGATTAGTACCACTATGTAACACCATGGTCTGTGTTACCTATGTGTAGTACATTACCTGTGATTAGTACCATTATGTGAGGAACATCACGGTTCTGGGCGGCGCCTGTGATTAGTACCACCATGTGAGGAACACCATGGTTCTACTTCACCAGCGATTAGTACCATTATGAGGGGCCGGTGACCTGGATTTTGCACCCTTTAGACAATAAGCGATTTAGGATTTTGCTTTGGAAGCAGTCCCTTGTTCAGTTTATACCATTATTTTAAGTTGTTCTGTGGGAAGGTGGGGCATTGCGGGTCGGATCCACTGATTGTTTTAATTTCATAATCATTGTAATCATTGTTCATCGTTTTGAATTCTTCTCAGTGGATGAATTTTGGCATTTTAATTGTCATTACATTTCGTCTCATCTCGTACCATTAGGGGCCGATGACCTAGATGTTAGGCCCCTTTAAACAATAAGCATCGTAATCATAATGTCCGGCTCCATGGCTAAATGGTTAGCGTGCTGGCCTTTGGTCACAGGTGTCGCGGGTTCGATTCCCGGCAGGGTCGGGACATTTTAACCTTAATTGGTTAATTTCGCTGGCACGGGGGCTGGGTGTATGTGTCATCTTAATCATCATCCTCATCATGACGCGCAGGTCACCTATGGGATTAAAATCAAAAGACCTGCATCTGGCGAGCCGAACTTGTCCTCGGACACTCCTGGCACTAAAAGCCATACGCCATTTCATTTTCACAATCATAATGATGATGATGATCATCATAATCCTAAGTGAAGATCAGTGATAATCGATTGACTTCTTTTGGTTTTCTACGTAGTCTTTTGGCACTTGTTCGTCGTCGGTTTTCTGTAAAATACAGCGTTCCATGTAGACTAATGACTTGAGGATGAAATGTGGGGGTGTGAGGTCTTCCAGTGATCAATATCAGTGTTGAACATCCTTATCTTAGCCTTCGTTTCATTTTTAAGTCGCTTCCTTTGACCTCCAACCTACCCGCTGTTGACTCGGCGTCAAACACTTGTTTGCGAATGTGGTTGTTCGGCGTGGGAACTGTGTGGCCCACTCTCAGGGCTGCCGTTCTGTGCTCAATTTTGCTAACGAGTAATTTGTTTCACCGACATACTAACCCCCGAAAAGCCGTCAAAATTCATATTAAAAATAATAATAATAATAATAATAATAATAATAATAATGGCGTGGAGCATCCGTAGAGACCTGATGCAGGTATTTTGAGTAGACGGCCTATAGGTGACCTGCACGTCTGCGAGGATGAGTCGCTACCTAAGACGAACCGAATGCTGAAGAAGACACGAACAGCCAGCCGCCGAGCTAGAGGAATTAACCAATGATAGTTAAAATCGCCAATCTGACTTAGAATCGAATCCGGGGCCTCTTGAACCGAAGGCCAGCATGCTAACCATTTAACCATGGAACCGGCCATTTAAAGAAATAAAACATATAAAATAAATAAGAAATTGAAATATCTTTACTTAACGAAGTCGATTAGAATAATAATTCTCCAGGTCGCCATAATGTGTGTCTAGTTCTTCAGTAGAGATGGTGGGTTGGTTTATTCTGATGAAGGCTGCCATCTTGTCAATTTGTTTCGGAATATTTTGTGATAGGGTATAACCATGACAGCATTTTTCCCCCCACACGCTTAAAATCGGTAAGCACAGTAAGGATTGAATTCACCACGATGTTTTTAAGTGTGTTTCTGAGGCAGGTTTTCACATTATTGAGTATAATAAAGGCGATGCTTGTTTCCGCCCGAAAATCCATCGTCTGTCAAAGCTATTTTCTTCCCGCCGTCTGCGTTGAAATTCCGTCAATTATTAGGGTCTATTATTATTATTATTATTATTATTATTATTATTATTATTATTATTATTATTGAAATGTCGAAATGTCGTATGGCTTTTAGTGCCGGGATATCCCAGGGCGGGTTCGGCTCGCCAGGTGCAGGTCTTTCTATTTGACCCCCGTAGGCGACCTGCGCGTCGTGATGAGGATGAAATGGTGATGAAGACAACACATACACCCAGCCCCCGTGCCATTGGGATTAACCAATTAAGGTTAAAATCCCCGTCCCGGCCGGGAATCGAACCCGGGACTCTCTGAACCGAAGGCCAGTACGCTGACCGTTCAGCCAACGAGTCGGACATTATTATTATTATTATTATTATTATTATTATTATTATATGCCTTTGATGGTAGAGATTTAGTGTTTACAGTGCACTATGCCTTCTGGTATGGGCTAGAATAAATTTGTACCGAGCTCGATAGCTGCAGTCGCTTAAGTGCGGCCAGTATCCAGTATTCGGGAGATAGTGGGTTCGAACCCCACTATCGGCAGCCCTGAAAATGGTTTTCTGTGGTTTCCCATTTTGACACCAGGAAAATACTGGGGCTGTACCTAGCCCATTTCCTGTCCATTGTCGGCGTAATACCTATCTGTGTGCGACGTTAAACAACTTGAAAACAAATAAATAAATAAAAAAATAAATAAATATTTGTTACTTTCATTAATCTGTCATCCTTGGCTTTGACAATATGAAAGTGACTGAGGTATGAGCGATGCTAGTAATACAATTCCTTATGCAGCCAGTCCCCGTTATGATTGGTGTGAAAATATCACTCGTAGGGTCGGTTCGTGCTTCCATTTCAATGGGCTTGGTTGACTGATTTGTAATAGCAGTTTCTGACTCGATGAGGAAAGCAACGGTAAATTACATCACTCCTCATTTTTGTAGTATGCCTCTTCAGCGACACCTTCTCTGACAGCTATTGGCGGAGCTGTGGCGAATCAAACCAGCCTTCGGGCTGAATACGCAAATACATTATTATTATTGTTATTATTATTATTATTATTATTATTATTATTATTATTATTGCTGCCACTTATTGTGTCAGGTTCCTCACTTTCGTCTATCCTATCCGACCTCCCTTGGCCAACTCTTGTTCTTTTCCGACTCCGACGGTATTACGTACGGAGGCTTAGGGAGTCTTTCATTTTCACACCCTTCGTGGTTGTCTTTGTTTGGCCGATACATTCATTTTTCGTAGTGTCGGACCCCTTCTCTTTTCTCCCCCCCGATTACTGTTAACAGAGGATGGTTGCCTAGTTGTACTTCCCCTTAAGACAATCACAACTACAATGACCACCTGTGCGTATAAACCGGCTTTGAATGTAGGATCATGTGAAGAGGATGGAGGAGAGGTGAATAATGGATTCGATCACGGAGGGTAAGAGAAGTAGAGGAAGACCAAGGTGACTATGGTTTAATTAAATTTGTCATGATTTGAAGGTTTGCTATGGGGAACAAAACATCTGAGGCTTGCAGATTGAACGCTGAAAGGCATAACATTCTATCATTAAGATGTTCGTATGAAATTTTGTGTCTTCTTCTTAAAGTGCCATATGCTCAATAGACGTTGGTCAATCTGGTCCAGGCCTCCCAGCTAACAAGGTGCTCTAGATAAGCCAGCTGATGATGAACAGGAACACCGGCGGAGGTTTTCCAACCAAGAAATGCGTCGTCGGCCAGGGTCTCTTCTTCTTTTTACTTTTCCTTGCAGTATGAGTTGTTGGAGGGGGCCTTTCTCGTTATGCATAATGTGGCTAAAGTATGTTGTGTTCCTTTCTTTGAAACTACCGTGGATGCGGGTGGTAGAATAACACCCACGGTATCCCCTGCCTGTCGTAAGATGCGACTAAAAGGGGCCCTAATGGCTCTGAACTGGAGAGCGTGGATTGATAATCACGGGGCTCTTATCTGGGTCCAGGCATTGCTTCCGCTTACTTGTGCTAGGCTCCTCACTTTCATTTGTCCTATCCGACCTCCCTTGGTCAACTCTTGTTCTTTTCCGACCCCGTTGGTATCAGGTTCCCGAGGCCTACGAAGTCTTCGAAGTGTCGCATTAGTGTTACATAGAGGATGTTTGCCTAGATGTACTTCCTCTTAAAACAATAATCACTACCATCAGCTTCCTTTTTCTGATGCTCTTTGTTACTTCTAATTGTTTTCTCATGCGCCGCAAAACCACGTTACATGATACAAGCAAGATATTCTGAGCATAAGACGATAAGACCAGAGCTGAAAGGCATTTAACCGTTTTATTATTACGGCCGTGAGTGTCCACGCCTCTGCTTAAATCCGTATCGAACCTCAGAGTGGTGGTGGTGATTATTGTTTTAAGAGGAAGTACAACTAGGCAACCATCCTCTATATAACACTAATCAGAGGGGGAAAAAAATGGAAAGGGTCTGACACTTCAAAAAAGCGAAAAAACAAAACAGTTCTAGCCTTTCAGGCAAGCAACTCATTGTTGGAAACATCCTAGGAATATGAGCTGCGAACTTCAGGCAAAATAAATATAATAAATTATGAGAACATATTCTTTATTTATTCCTAAAAATTACAGTCCTTACAGGTTGATTAAATTAGTAGTTTGCCTTTTTTCTACGACTAGGATCGCTAATGTGAGTCAAAGCAGAGTTTCAGTTAAACCCTTACTAGCAGTTTCCCGCTGGGTCCGCCCGCAATGTACAAAGTATGGTGTTGTTCGTTACTATTCTCACGGAAGTATTTGCAAAGTTTCGAGTTAAACGCACAAGATCTGCTGTGGTAATAGAATGTACAGTAGTAGTATTATATCAACAAAACACTTGAAAATACATCACACAAAGAAATTGAATTAAACGTTCCTTTGGAACAACGCTACGCGCCCAACTGTTAAAAAGTCTTTCTAAGATCTTCGTCATGGAGACAAATGTACTCATAACTTTTCATACACATAGGCCTATATTGATGTGCCGACTTTGCAATCGAAGACTTGCAGACCTTCCTTCGCCTCAGCAGCACTGCTGTGCATTTGGGCCTCCACGAACATTGTCGATGTAGAGCTTTTTAGCAAGTACAACTTAATTGTAACTGACAGGCGGTCTCGAATGAAGAGCACCGGTTAAACAATATGCATGTTGTACTTCAATCATCATTGAAATTCTTCGTGTAGGTGTGTTGTACTGTGATAAATACCGGTACGTTCAGAATAGTATTTTTCACTTTGAAATTGTGTTTGTAAAATATGTGTGCGTTTATAGTAGTTAATACCTCACAAGAAAGCGCTTGATCCGCTGAGTGTTTTTAGACCAAAACGAACTGCGTACCTCAATTGGAACTAAAGATATGATTGCTTCAATGAGAAAAAATGTTGAAGTAAAGAGACGTCATATTGAACGTGCACTCATAATTTTCCTCAGAACCAACCAATTTGAATAGTTAAGAGCTGAAATGAAAGAGCTTGATCCAATGAGTGTTCTTAGGCCAAAACGAACTCCGTACCTCAATTAGAACCAAAGATATTATAGCTTCAGAGAGACAAAAAATTGAAAAAATCAAATAATTTGAGGAAGGAGGAAGTTATGTGATTTATAGTACCTGATGACAAATCTGTACATGAATACCTTTCAGTTAAAAAAATGAAGAAAATCGACCGGATAGACTGACTGACTGACTTTAGTTTTCATAATTTTTTAATATATAGATAACTACATTCGGTGTGGAAATTTTTCTAAAAATAAAATATATCCTGAGGGTTTTGAACCGAGGAAAACATTGCAGAAAGAATTATGTATATAACTTAATTTGGCTAGGATTTGAATTAAAAAAATAAAACCAGTAAAGAGACAAGCGATTTTAGGGTCTTTTTCCGAAACTGCATTTTAGGCTCGAAGTGATTTTCGCAATTTGTTTTTTTAATTTGATACAGCTATCCAAGACTCACAATTTGAAAACTTTTCGGTCCCTTTAGCTCTTTAAACTTTCGGCACATTTGAGGTGGGGGGGGGGGGGGGAGGTGTACTCTGCCCGAAGGCAGGTCGGAACCTCCGCAGAGGTGTTCCTGAGCCGGAGTTTACGTGCAGTATTGGTGGCGAGTTCCTTTCCGCTCCTCCATTCCCTTACCACTCCCTCCCCCCCTCCCCATTTCAACACGGCTACGGCCGTTGGCAACATTTGAGGAAATTACTTAATTTTACGTTTTACGTAGTATGTTTTGAACATTAAATCGAAGGTATCGGCTAAAGAAAGATAAGAGCCACGACGGGCGTGAAAATGAAGGATTCTCTAGGCCTCGAGTAGCGTACTCTAATACTGTCGGGATGGGGAAAGAACAAGAGTTGACCAAACGAGGTTGGATAGGAAAGATGAAAGCGAGGAGCCTTGCATAAGTAAGTGGAAGCAACGCTAGGACTCAGCTAAGAACCCCGTGGTCACAACCCAAGTTCGAACCTCAGATCCTGAGTTTGTGAGCTAGACACTTTACCACTGATCTATCGAGGACATTCATTTATTTTTCATACATTCTTTGAACCTAGGAAATGAGAAGGAAGGAGGGAAGAAAAGAAAGAACGAAAGGAACGAAGCGAGGAGGAAAGGCAGGCAAAACGAAATAAAGACACATTCTTTTAATGTTTGTATAAAAGTACTCATATATTTGTATAGTATAAAACAATATGGTACACATATAAAACAATAACAATAACATATAACAGTAGAAATATAAGCACATTATTGGTAACCATATCATACGTTCCTCTTCATTGGTCTTGCTACTAAATATACAAAATTATTGATCACTTGTTAATTTTTGTACTCGAGATTAAATATGTGACAAATTTAATATAAGAATCCTGTATAGGTGCTACAAAGAAACATATTTTATTAGGTCTTCCACTCTAAGAATGAATGGGATAGATGAAGTCACGAACTGTCTGTGATATATGTCTTAAGACATCGTAAAGACAGGAAAAATTCTTGATGTCAGTAAACTAATTTTACTCCGAGGCACAATCATTCAATAATTTCATCTACTTGATAGATATCGTGACATTTAATTTGCGTACGTCTATATCTGTGTTTGAGATCTTCACAGTGACTGTGAATTGTTGTTATATTACGTTACTATTAAACGCGGTAGTTTTATCGCTCTCATTGTTAGATAGTCGGCACTATCAAATGCAAACATCAACGATTTAGAAGACATTTCGTGCACTGAATATGCCTTAGTGTTGCGTATTGGCAGTAGTTTGCTTAGCACCACCGAGTTGTAATCAGTGTACAAATCTGTTTACGAAATGCAAACATTTGTTCTGATAAGTGAACAGGAGTGAACGAGACGCCGATATTTCAAACCAAGTCGACGTTACATGACAAGAAGTTACTGTCTACGTAAGTTACATGATTTAAAAGATATTGTATCATTACAGGTAAACTTGCAATGTCTACTTTATCTCATAATAATACAACATTATAAGTACGGTGTTGTAGGACCAAATAGGTCTGCATTCTGGTCTTAAAGTCTCCAGAATTTCTTTTATCCTCCATTGGAAGCTTGGAATGTTAGTGAATCAATGTTCGCAATAAATCAAAGCCTGCTAAATGCTAACTACGGAAAGTAGGTTATGGTGATCGGGATGCGAACTTCTTTTGTTCATGGCTGTTAAGAGACAGGTGAACTCTTCCAAGCGATCCATCTGTCGTGACAAAAGAAAAACAAGTGGACGCTTTCGTTTTGCTGATTTAAAATAAAGAGAAACCAACTTTTCGGCGTTAAGGAGTGAAAGCTGATGTCCACTTATGTAAGCGCATGGAGGGAGAATTGCGTATCTTTTCTTTTTCGTTGGTAATCAATTACTAAACATATGTTCCATTACAATGACGATGCACGTTTCTTTAACACTAGCCAGCCATTTTCTATTACACCATCACGCCCGGATTGACCCTGAGTGCAGTGAAAGTTAAAATAAAATAAAAAAGGTTGAAGATGAGTTTGGACATTATGTGATGGCCCGAGGGTCGAACTTTCTCTTTATGAGAGATTGTGGTCGGTTTCTCACCGATATGAATAATGAAAGTTGGTCGTCTAGTTGCAAGCACGAAGGTCAAGAACATCGTTTACCCCCTCAACTCGGAGGTTACGAAAGTTGCTGCAGGAAACGTGATCTGTGAGTGCGTTGGTTCGAGAAATCTCAAGACAGGTTTGCGTAAGTCTTAAGTTAGCCTGAGATGATGACATAAAATTATCTGCTATTCGATAGATGTTCAACACACTTCAGACAGTACTGTCAAGATCTCAACACGTTGCTTGCTTCTTTACGAAGGATGATATTAAAAGATTTACTTCATTGCTTAATATTAAATGCAGCTGGCTGATAACCATCAACCTCTCTTATAATCTAAACTCGGAGACTTGTACTGGCGGAGGAAAATACATTTATCTTAGACACGATCCCTTCTAGAATGCCGAAAGTGTAACCTTTCTTCTATGACAATAAATCCAAGTATTTCACTCTCTCCGAAAACGTCTCTGGAAACGAAAGCATTATTAGAGAATTTGATGCACTATATGAAACAAGTTTCTCTACTTCACAATGTTTAAATACTACATTTAGTGGAATTTTTCAATTTTGAGAGAAATAGTTCTTAAAATTCCTTTTATGTAAGGTAGTAAATAACACTTTTCAGATTTCAAGTATCCATAAAAATATAAAAAATGTTTGAAAGACATGCGGTAATTTAAAATCTCAAACTGTATATACGATCTTTTTAATACCAGTGACACTATGCATATCATTATTTACTCCCTGTAAAAATTCGTTCGAAATAGATTACACGTTCATTGAATTGATATGTCGTTATATCACTGAGTGATATGGATTCATTTCTGAGGTCGCATGGTGCTCTTTTTATTGACCAGTTTATTCTTCGGTAGGACTTGATAAAGAGAAAGAATTATTGCTGTCTGTTTTTCCATGGAGAACAAACAGTTCGTAGAAATTCTTGTCTAAGGAAAGTCGTGCCTTGTATGTCTATCTCGTAACACCTTACATGGAAAATATCCTTACGGAACCATAACTCTTGTTTGTGTTTCTTTTGTAATTAGTTTGGAATACAATGCGCTGCGATCCTTCTCAATGAATCGATTTGTAGAAAACAAAATGACATTCTTTGCAGTTGTTATGAACAGAGTGATACTTTTATAGCAGTCTATAATACAATTGTTCATTGAAACAACAAATCTAAATCAATAAACAAGTTTTATATGCTAAAGGATTTAAGGCACTAATGTATTAGAGGGAAGACCTTGTTTTCTTAATCCGATTAAATTATCGAATATAAATTGAATTAAAAGATTTCGGTCTAGCTCATATTTGCAAGTTAGCTGATGGATTTCATGCTTAATGTTTCACATAGTTATGTAGCATTTTGGAAGAACGTTTCTAGATTCCAGTATAAACAAAAGATGCATGAACTGGTAACAGCCAATTAATACCCGTGATGACTGTTTCCTTATAGTTAATAGTGGAGCAGATTGCTGTACTGCTGAAACAGACTCTCCAACTTTGTATACAACCTTACAGAAACGTATTGATAGCTTGAGAACATAAAAGATGTGATTATAATGTTCTTCACATAGATTCAGTCTTAATATAAGAACTGGTCGTTGTTATTTCAGCGAAGAATACCCGATTACATAATATACATACTCACTCATTCTATCTATGAATGAGTTAGGATTTTTTTGTTTTTTATTTGAATTGTCCTTTTTTTCTTAAAAAAAGAATTTATTTCCACTGGTATGCTATCAGTCCCATCCGTGGTGTGGTGGAGGATGATGTTCTATTGGCACCCAGACCTGTTCCCAAACGGGTTTCCAAACCTTCTTCCATTCCGGTACTTGATACTGCTTCCATTCTGGCACGCTAGTTTGCTTCCATTCGTCTTTCCAGATTAGTTTCTTGTCCGGTACCCAGACTAATTTCTTGTCTTGCTTCCAGATCTGAATCCATTCCTCCTTCCAGATCAGTTTCTTGTCTGGTACCCAGATCTGTTTCTTCTCTGTTCTCCAGATCTGTTTCCATTCTACCTTCCATTCCAGTTTCTTCTCAGGCACCCAGATTAGCTTCTTGTCTGTCCTCCAGATCTTCTTCCAGACAGGCTTCCAGATCAACTTCTTCTTCCATAAGCCGTGAGAAGTGTACTCCCATCCTTCATGATCCTTACCGTGAGACTTTTCTCCAGGTACCCACTCTTTGACCCATTCCGGAACCCAGATCTTTTTCCAGTCTGGAACTTGTATCTCTTTCCACACAGGAACCTTTATTTCTTTCCATATCGGAACGTTTATCTTCTTCCAGTCAGGGACTTGAATTTCTTTCCATACTGGAACTTGTATTTCTTTCCAGATTGGTTTCTGGATTTTCTTCCACACCGGAACTTTAATTTCCTTCCACACTGGGACTTGGATTTCCTTCCAGATGGGAACTTGTATTTTCTTCCAGACAGGCTTCCAGATCAACTTAGAAGCTGTCTTCCACACTTTTACCCAGTCCTCCTTCCAGACTAACTTCTTCTTCCACACGCCCTGAGGTTCAGGCTCGTGATGGTGGTGGTGATCTTCAGGAGGAGGGCCGTAGTCTCCGCGGGGCTCGGCGACATCCACACTGGAACAAAGAACGAATTCAAAAATTAATGAAAATCATCCTAAAAATGTTAAATATTTGAGGGGTTCACATAGTGAACCAAGTCTATTTTTAACATGGATATTATTTTTGGACTGGATGATCTATCCGGTATTATTGTCATAAATTTCCCGACACCATTGTTACCATGGCAACTAGTGTTCGTCTAAGCATGCTAGGTGAGTAGCGTCATCTATACGTTGCTATAACAACGCAAGCTCTTAGCATTACAGGAGGCTAGTTCCAAACAATACCCCTACCATATACGGACTTCCAAAGCCACATCAGGAAGAAGGCTTACAATCCAATCACTGGGCAACAACTCAGCTCATCAAAGGCAAGCATTACGCCGCTATCCATAGTCACATCCCACAGAAACCATGGTTCAATCTACTATCTCTAACTCGCCGACATATCACCTCAATTATCAGAATGAGAATTAGATATGCATCTTACCGCAATCATCTGTTAAGAATCGAAGTTGAAGACTCCTCAAATTGTCCCTCTGATCCCAATCAAGAATCAGACCTCAACCATACAATTTTAGGATGCACTAGATACAGTTCACAAGCAGCCAATTTATATCAAACGCTTATAAAACTGAAAGTACCACTTCCCACGTCCGTTTTGTCGTTGTTAAACAGCTATGTTATCCATATATATCAATTTTTAAGTGAAGCCAATTTAACATTGTGATACATTCGTTCCACAGTCTCTATTGAACTATCCTCATCCAACCCAAAATCCATCCCCTGTGGGTGGAGGACGCAGATGAAGAATACACCCACGGTATCCCCTACCTGTCGTAAGAGGCGACTAAAAGTGGTGACCAAGGGATGATTGAATTAGAACCATGAAACTGCTTGTGATTAGTACCATCAAGCGGGGAAAGCCATGGGTCGCCTTTACTTGCGAGTAGTACCACTATGTTAGGTACAGAATAGGTTTGTGATAAGTAGCAGCAGTGTGCGGTTCACTGTGGGTTTCCAGTACCTGTGATTAGTACCACTATATGCGGAACATCACCGACTTACGTTGCCTGTGATTTGTACCATTACGTGAGAAACACCACGGGTTTGGGCGTTGCCTGTGATTAGTACCACTATATGAACGACATTGTTGGTCTGCGTTGCCTGTGATTTGTACCCACTATGTGAGGAACACCACGGGATAGTACGAGTCCCTGTTATTAGTACACCTATGTTAAGTGCACCATGTGTTTGCGTTGCCTACGAATGGTGCCATTATGTGAGAAACACCATAGGTCTGCGTTACCTGTACGACGTACACTACTTGTGAGTAGTACCATAATGTTTGGAACACCGTGAGTTTACGCTACCTTTGATTAGTACCGCAACTTGAGAAATACCAAGGTTTTACTGTACTAGTTATAAGTGCCGTTATGAGGGACCGTTGACCTGGATATTGAACCTCTTTAGACAACAAGCATCATTGACTCAGGATTGTGCTCTGGAAGCAGTCCCTTGGTCAGTAATATAGTTTCTGAGAAGGTGAGGCATTGCGGGTCGGATCCCCTGATTGTTTTAAATTCATATTCATCCATTCATTCTTCGTCATCACGTTTTGAATTCTGGTCAGTGGATGGATTTTGTACTTTTAAATTGTCATTGCATTTCGTCTCATTTCGTACCATTAGGGGCCGATGACCTAGTAGTCACCAAGTAGTCGCAATACCATGACAGGTCCCATGTTGTAAACATGTTGCTCCTTGATGTTCCTATTTTAATAAATGTACAGACTTGGCAGCATACTTTCCTACCTACTCATTGGTCGTAAATCACTGCAAATGTGCTACATGAATGATGTGGCACCAGTCCATTTTCATCGCAGGGTTAGCATACACCTAACACGAGTCTTTCAAAAGCTATGGATTGGTCGGGGAGGGCCTGCCTGTTCGCCTGACCTTAACCCGTTAGATTATTGGCTTTGGGGACATGCCAAGACCATGGTGTATGTGGTCTCCATAAATGATGTGGATACACTTCTAGAACGCGTGTTCGATGCCTGTGGTGCAATCCTGCAACAGCCAGGCGGCGTAAGGTGAAAGGCTGAATTGTTATGGACGGCGGTCGCATCGAGTACAAAAGTACGTCAAAAGACGCGGTGATCGTTGATAGTAGTGGTAGCGGACCATAACTCCGAAGATGATGGGTTTGCGATCAAGTTTTATAGGACCATTTTTTTTCCTTCGTCTGTTGTCTGGCTCCATGGCTAAATGGTTAGCGTGCTGGTCTTTGGTCAGAGGGGTCCCGGGTTCGATTCCCGTCAGAGTGGGGGATTTTAACCTCCATTGTTTAATTCTGCTGACACGGGGGCTGGGTATGTGTCGTTTTCATTATTTCATCCTCATCGCGACGCGCAGGTCACCTACGGGAGTCAAATCAAAAGACCTGCCACTGGCGAGCCGAGTATGTCCTCCGACGTTCCTGGCGCTAAAAGCCATACGCCATTTAATTTCCTTCGTCTGCTGTATTCTGCCTCCTGTGTAAATATAGGAATCTTTTTCAAGGACACCCTGTATGATTTTAAATGCGAGTATTTGCAACTACTTGTTTTCCAGTTAACCGTTTCATCTTCACCACAACTGGCCCGTACTACTGATTTCAGTTTAGCGTAAGAGAGTATAAAGGGAATTCACTCCACACTGAGAGAATATTTACCAGATTAATCTCAGTCACTTTCATCGCACGCATGCTCATGAACCATGTGTAATTTGCTGTCAACCTGCCTCAGTTACACGCTTTCTCTTTCGGTAATGTATAGCATTTTCTAACTCGTCTAAGTAATGTGTGCGTTGAGACTGTGTTAAAAGTAACAACAATGGATATGTACACCTCTTGGTACAGTGCGTAACGAAAGTACAATAGGTGTACACCTCCGATATACAACTACGGCTTTCCTTCCAAAGGCATGGAATACCTTTGTTCTTTATGTGAAATCTTCAGTCATTTTACGGTAATGTCTTAAAAACAGCATTGGTGATTACATATTTTTCCTTTGGAACATAGTTAAATTGTCTCTCCCAAACACTAATAAGCAAAGCTCGGATTTTCATGCCGTAACAGGTTAGATTGCAAACTAAATTTGGTTAATAGTAAGTGTCGGCCACCCGCTCTTCCATAATGTAGCAAGAGTAACATAAGTTAAAGGAGTTCTGATGGGCCGTACCCCTAATATTTATGCAACCTCCATAGCTTAATCGTTGTGAAGGAAGATTATACTTGCTGCTCGCTTCAGAAACTTTGCATTCTAACCTATTAAAGCATAAAAATCCGGGCTCTACTAATAAGCATGATTATTCAAAATGAAACCTCACGGAATTTAGTACGCTAGATATATCAGGAATTTGAATGATAGGAATATAAGACATTTGATTAACCATACCGATACCAAGCACACGAGAAATGAAAGTATCTGGACACAAATGGCATAGATATCGGGTTTAATGGACGCTTTCAAGTCTTGAGAACACGAAATGTAGCTCATAATGACATGACCATAAGGGATGGACCTCACAGAAGGTAGTCGACATCTTCAAGCTTTTCAGAAGCAGATAGGAGGAAGGTTTTTGAATAAAGCGATCATGGCGAGGATATGTACGACTACTATTAAACCCGTAGCAACATGTGGCTGTGAATCTTGGGGCAATGCCTAACAGAATAGACTACTATCTGAGGAACGTTTTACGTAAACTACATGGCCTAAAATTTGCGAATAAGAAACAGTTTTTGGCTGAGAATTCGTGCAGATCCCCAGACATTGTAGTTAAGATAAAAATTAGAAGACTTGAATGTTGTGAGAATGGAAAATACTCGGGTACTTCAAAAGAAAGCGATGAAGTTTGGTCATGGACGATTTGAAAATGACGGAGGAAAAATAAAATTCTCTTGATAAGAACGAATGGGCGGTTCTAAAGGAATCCAAGGATGAACTAAGAAGTCAGTAAAGACAATATATAATTATTTTACAGGAATGTAACACTTGATGTGTGGCGAACACGTCACACCAGGTATGTTTCTACGTATATGTGCGAGCCTGTTTTATTTCTTATCCTAGCAAGTAAGTCCACGCTACGAAAGGAATACTAGCTGCACCAATCGGAGGCCGAGGCACAGAATGAACTGTACATTCTCTATGAGAACAAGGGAATCAGAAGAGCTAGAGAAAAAGGAAAGGAAAATTGTGAGAAAAATCTAGGAACCATTGAAAACGGTGGAGGAAGGGTTTAGGCATAATAGAAATGAAGATCTGTAAGAGAGTGAAGGAAATGGAATGATGTCACACAATCAGAAAGAGAACTATTTCATAATGGTGGATAATAGCAGACTTACAAAAAAAAAATCAAACATGTTTACAAGCGCAAGCATGAAAAACAGTAGATGCAAGGAATAAGCGAAGAAACGACAGAGTTCGGAATAACAGAGGGTATAATAAGACAGAAGAGAAAATTATACAAGGAAATGAGGAAACAGGAAAGGAAAAAGATGAACGGCTATTGGAAAGTAACACAGGAAACACAAGATGAATGCATAGGGTTAATTTATGTAGTCCTTAGACGGAATAGTTTTTTTTATAAGGAATACGTACATAAATAATATAAATACAAGAAAAGCAACTCGCAGTGCACAGATGGAGGAATACTGGGCTGAGAAGAAACCAGAGTTAGGAACCACGTGATTCAAGGCGCCTTAACGAACCAAAAATAAATATATCGTTATGAAGCACGATTATTATATACTTCGACTCTGTCGATATTCTGATTATGAACTGCTAGACCTACTGTTTTACGGATAATCAGAACCGCGGGGATGTGATTGTTTGAAATCTTATTTAGTAAGATTGAAATTACGACTGCATTAACGGAGAAGGCACTGATAATGCCACTAAGCTGTAATTTTCAAGTAAACAGTTTATGTACCTGTTTCTCCACTTGCCGTCTGTTAGCGAGCGTTGTTGAGGAATATGCTTTCAGGAGAAGAGGAGATAAGAGGAGAAAGTGTAGTTCATCAATAAACAGCTAATTAAGTGACTCAGTTAAGATTGTCAAAGCGTGTAACACTAATGGGAGGACACGGCCAATTGGCAGACCACGACCGACCACACTAAACACGCTGATATCTTGATTCACTGCCAGAAGAATTACCTCTGCACTTATGCAACTTAATGGCTCTTAATTTGAGAGCGTCTGGTACGGACCACGCGTTCCTGTGTGAGGCTGGCATTGTTTCAAATGACTGATTTTATGTTGTTTACTATCCTATCTCCCTTGACCGACACTTGTCCTCTTCAAACCTAGATTTTATTAACTTCTCTCTGGGGCCTGGAGTACCTTCAATTTTCACGCTTTTCATAGCTCTCGCCTTTCTTTTGTCATTACCTTGATGAAGGTTAGGGTTTCTTTGCTGGGGCTGAGTGGCTCAGACGGTTAGGCACTGGCTTTCTGACCCCAACTTGGCAGGTTCGATCCTGGCTCAGTTCGGTTGTATTTGAAGGTGATCAAATACGTCAGCCTCGTGTCGGTAGATTTACTGGCACGCAAAAGAACTCTTACAGGACTAAATTCCGGCACATCGGAATCTTAGAGAACCGTACAGTTGGTTAGTAAGAGTAGTTAAAACCGATAACATTACTATTCGGGCTTCTTTCAATTTTCTTCTCTGATTCTTGTTCATTATACGAGTCTGTTCATCATCAGAGCCTGATAAATCCTACTTTAACGAGCGAGTTGGCCGTGTGATTAGGACCACATAGCTTTGAGTTTGCATTCGGGAGGTCGTGGGTTCGAATACCATCGTCGGCAGCCCTGAAGATGTTTTTCAGGAGGCCATGTGCTATTATATATTAATTTGAATGAATTATGAATACATAAATAAATTAATGGTTAACGTATGAACGAATTTACGAAAGGATAAATAAATAAATAAATAAATAAATAAATAAATTGATCAACAAGTTTCGAAATGATATTTGATGTAAAAGATATTTTTCACTAACATTCATACTTTTGAGGAATAATCACGGTTAAACTTTATGAAAAATATAAATAATTTTTTATTTATTTTGCTCTTAAACTATGTCAAAGGAAACTGATATTTTTTCTTTAGAAAAGCTTTTCTCTTTGCTTCTTTTTCTTATTTTTTAAACTGTAATCGTTTAAATGTGGATGTGACTTGATTCCCTCCGCAAGTGCACCAGGATCGAAGTCAGAAATATTTTAAACATTCGTAAAAGTGAACTACATAATACTTACTGTCTTTCTACTCGTACTGGGTTACTGTAGACGGGTACGGCGAGGAGGACCCCCAGTAGAACCTTGAAACACAAGAAATTTGAACATTTATTGTAGGCGCCGTTCATAGGACGGAATCATATTTTATGAAACTTGTTAATAAGTCGCAGATAGTTTCTTTTTAGGGATAATAATTTCTAATCTTTATTTGGTTAGGAGAGGTAAAATGATTCATTGTACGTTTTGGTAGAGTAACAACCCCTGTCCCTGAATGTAAGTTTCTAGTATCATATTTGTCTTTCTGTTCCTCAACATTCTGATGTGATAACATTTCTTTCGAGCGAGTAATTTTGACTATTTAAGTTGATCGCTAATCAGTAATAATTTAGATGTTCATCAGGTATTGACCTAGTGCTGAAAACCCTAAGTTGTTCTATTTTCTCCTGTAAATACTCACAATAACAATGTTTATATGAAGCTACATTAAAATTTTGTAATATAAGGAATCATTCAGGTTTAGTCTTATGGTTAAGGGAAGACGTAAGTTATAGCGAGTGGTTTTTTATACGCTGATTTGTAGTATCTCGTCGTTGTCGGAACAAAACCTCCTATGTGATAATATTTTTGGAGATATGCTGACCCGCAGCACATACATTATGAAGAGCGAGAATGCCTTGACAATATTAACACAATATTGCACTTTAGATAGCAGAACTTTTCCGGCCAAAGTTGTAGGCAAAAATATTTCAAATAGGAGATTTTTTCCCGGCAGCGACGATCTTCAGATAGTTACAAAGCTATATCAGCTGCATCGCAATTCTGTAGGAGGGGTTGCACTAATGAGAGGGGGGGGGGGTTGAATCATTCTGAATAACGGGAGTAGAAGTTAAGTAAATATCGAATGAAATCCAGTATTGTTTGGATACTGTTTATTTCTCTCAAATTCTCTCTTTGTTTTTTTATGACGGAAAAGACGCTGAGAAATGAGGAAGGGAAGATGAAGAATAACTTGTAAGTACCGTCTCTTGACAAGTGTATTTCTTATGAATTAATCAGCTGCGTGACGTTATAGCACAGTCACATTAGAACTAGCTTGACTGTTTCAGACACCAAAAGCTGCGTTCCCTAATCTTGCTGTGAGGCAAACAAATGGGGTCAGTATTCAACATTTATTTCATGTTTTCCATTGTGACATATGTGATATACTGTATATTATAAAACTTCGGAAACTAAATTGTGTTGCTTCCACCCACCCACCCACCCACACACACCAGACACAATTTGTCACTTTTACTTATCAATCTTTCTTGAAATTCATTTTTTTCCAACCTTAAGGTTACCAGATTCGCGAGATCAAAGGGAATCATTCACTTAGAGACGCCTCTCCTCCTCTTTCTTTACATGGTACCCTCGTTGTATAGGGATGAAAAATCCTCCCTTTTCTCCGTCCGTTAATGTTAAAAGGGTTTGGGTTAGTGTAATTGAGATTTCCGTTCAAATGTCGATCTTTATCTCCTTGCCACTAGTTATCAATAATTTATACAATTCAAACCACAGATCTTGTCATTTCTTATGTTACTAATGATATCAGGGAGACTATTTGTGTTGATGAAACTCTTGATATAGTTATAGGATTACCACGATTATTGATCAGACTGGTGACTTCAATGCGCGGGTAGTTACCGAACATTTTATACAGAAGAGATTAATTATCTTCGGAATGATTTTCTGGGAAGAAAGTGTCAGATTTTAATAATAAAGTAACTCCTGCTAAGTTATTTTCGCAGAGTTCAATGTTTTGTAAAAAAAAGTTTTTTCTGCTAGTGGCTTTACGTCCCACCGATACAGATAGGTCTTATGGCGACGATGGGATAGGAGAGGCCTAAGAGCAGGAAGTGGCCGTGGCCTTCATTAATGTACAGCCCCAGCATTTGCCTGGTGTGAAAATGGGAAACTACGGAAAACCATCTTCAGGGCTGCCGAGAATGGGATTCGAATCCACAATCTCCCGGATGCAAGCTCACAGCCGCGCGCCCCTAACTGCACGACCAACTCGCCCGGTGTAAAAAAAGTTTAATTGATTTACCAATTATTGTAAAATAAAAAAATATCTTATAGAGAAATATGAAAGATATTGCACGATTTCTCTATTTCTGAAATTATCTCCATAGAAATCGATGAATACCCTTGGAGGAGTGGAAGGTAAAGGTTTCTACCATTGTTAACCTCGGCTCGTGATGGGGTAGAGTGGTTAGCTCTACGCCCGGCCGCCTTTGCCCCCAGGAATTAACCTGGTACTCATTTTTGGTGTAGGCTGAGTGAACCTCAGGGCCATATGCACCTCCGGAATTGGAAATCTCGTTTCTAAAATTTTACGACTTTCTGACGGGATTCGAACCCACATCCTTCCGCGCGAACCGAGCACGCCTTTACCGCCTCGGCCAGGCAGCCCCTATCTAGTCTGGAGATAATATTATTGTCTGTACGTTTTAATAACTACTTCTACAGTTTTCAGAGACTCCAAAGTACCGAATATTGGCCTGCAGGAGGACGTTTACTTGTCTCTAAATCTACCGACATGAGGATGGTGGTGTTTGAATACCTTCAAATACCACAGACTGAGTCGGAACTGAACCAGCGGACTTAAGCTCAAAAGGTCAGCACTCTTCCGTTTGAGCTATGCAGCCCAGCTACTCTCTAGGTCTCTCCTTCGTAAGAGTGGAAAATGTAGTGAGACGATTATTCTGACACATGCGCGTCGTAGGTTCCTTCCTTGAATACCTATTGTTTTTTACCGTTTAAGGCTTAATTAGCGAGGCCCTGGAAGTCGCACTTTCAATTGTTTACATGGGTACTTTTCCTCTTCTTTCTTAGGTCATCTAAATGATAATACCAATGTTAATGTCATTTAAAGCGAATAATGAATCAGTCTCTTGATTCATCACTTCCTATTTCGGAATGAACTAGACCAATTTAAGCGTTTGTATTGCATCCCACCTGAGAGATAGGCAGTAAGTAAAGCAGCAACGTAAGACTGAGTGCATTATAAAAATAGAAACTACGCTATACTATTGTATTCGGTCGTGTATTATACGAATATTTTCATCTGTAATGGTAATGCTGGCTGTTATCTTAAAGATGAAAATGTTATATATGTATAATATATATATATATATATAATCAGCTATAGATACTAACAATTTAGAGGAAAATTTATAGATTTAACAACTCTAATTATATCAGCTTATTCGGTGAGTAAGAGCCCCTTTGAAAATACCATCGAACTAAAGAGGCTCTGGAGTGCCTAAAGTTTGCCCTATAAGAGGAAGTGTAACTTCACGTCATTTTTCTATTGGATTACTTGTAGGTTAATCTGCCATATTCCGACAGTCCTTTTCACCCTGAATCCGTCAGAATACATTTCCTCAGGTTTGGAAGTAATAATTATAATATGCCACTAGATTTATGTCTCACTAAATATTTTTACGATATTCAGAGACGCGGAGGTACGGGAATTTGGTTCCAAAGGAGCTGTTTTACATGCCAGTATATCTACTGACACGTATTGAGCATACTGAGAAACCACCAGGAGTAAATATGAAGGAACGTGAGGAAGTGGTTTAATTAACTGATGAAAGTGCATAATTTTGGCAATAATGACAGTTAATATAAAAGTGAGAGAGGAGACAAGGAATGTTGCCACCAACCGCAGATTAAGAAGTGAAAATCTTCACACTCACGACATTTGGTTTCAACTTCAGGTACATTAATATGTTGTAGTTCTAGTTCTTTTGTAAGACCGATGAGCTTGGTTAATACGTTTATTGTATTTGTTTGAATGAATTTCGCAATTTTGTTTAAAAATGGAACAAAATTGTGAAAAGTTCAAGCGATGATGCAGGATTCGTAAAATTTCTTTCCTTGTGCGGATTGTGAGGTCTATCACAATGTTATGACTAATTTCACATTCCTTAAAAATATTCCCTCATATTGCCTCTGCTACCGAACAATATACCCCTAACAAACTTATACTCTGGTCGTATGTTGTAGTGCTGTCTGAGTTAGGTGATTCTGAATATAAATTTGAAAGTGGCACGAACGTTTTGGTTTATGAAACATAATTGCAATACATAGAAGAATTCCTGTCCGAAGTTACGAACAACTTTCTAGGGCATCGGGAAATTACGTATTGGTAGTGCTAATTAGGAAGCATCATTCGTATGAAGTAATTCTGTTCGAACGACTAACAAGTTAGTGTGACATAAACGTATGACAGGTCTGTAAAATAGTTTGCATAAACAGTAGGCGCAGAACTACTGCAACCTGGACGACACTTACAGATCTGTAATTTGAACTCAGTCTGTCCTGTCACTACTCTGCTTCCTGCAATTAATAACCGTCTAGGTTGACACACAACCCCATTAGATACGATGCTACTTATTTTAGATAGTTAAACAAAACAAACCTGTGGCGCAGCGTTCCATTAGGGCCTTGAACTTCCAAGGAGACTACCGTGGCGACATCCTCAGTCTTACAGTTTGGCTTTCGGAACCGGGTACGCTGCCTCTGTTTATCAGTTAACTCCTCCGTTAGCTTCACGAGGCTGAGTAAAACCCGTTCAAGCTTCAGTTCAGAAATAAAATCTCTAAACTGCATAGGAATTCGAACCCGTAACCACCGGGTAAGAGACATGCTTGCTACTTCTTCACGACGGAGCTGTATTATATATAAATAGGTTCTCATATCTCAACTTTGTCTGGCACTGAAGTATAATTATTAAGAAAGACGTGGTTAAGAAGAACTGACTGATTTTGCAGGTCTTGTAGGAACAAAGAATAAAAATTGAACATTCCATTTTGCTATTATATTCTCGTACTTTCGATATTTACAGCTAACAAGTAGGGAAGTAAAATAGATTGAACATGACAATTATCGTGGAGATAATTCTTACATATCAAGTTAAAGTTTCTGATCTTGTAGACTCAAACGATGTACGTATGTTCAACATCTCTTCTACTGATTTCGTAGTAATTTCGTGAATTAACTTGAAAATTTAGTATGCCAGTTTATCTATTTATTCTCCGTCAGATACTAAATGACTTACGTTCCATAACTTAGAACAACTTGCAAAACACACAACACAGCTTGCATACGTAGTTATATTGCAGAATTTGACCCTGCCGAAGCTAACCTAACCTAACCCCATAGTACTACAGTCCTGAAGCGCTTTGGCCTACCAAGCGACCGCTGTTCAGCCCGCAGGACTGCAGATCACGAGGTGTCGTGTGATCAGCACGACGAATCCCCTCAGCCGTTACTCTTGGCTTTATAAACCGGGGTCGCTATCTCACCGTCAGATAGCTCCTCAGTTCTAAACACGAAGGCTGAGTGGACCTCGAACCAACCCTCAGATCCAGGTAAAAATCCCTGACCAGGCCGGGAATCGAACCCGGGGATTCCGGGTAAGGGACAGGCACGCTACCCCTTCACCACGGGGCCGGCTTAGTCACTGTCTAGCCGAGGAAATAAAGGCATGATTTCGATTCCCGTCAGGAGTTTGAAAAATATATGAAACAGAATTTAAATATCTCGAGAGGCACGTGGTTCTGAGGCTCACACAGCCTACAACCAAAATGAATTTCAAGTAAATTCCTGGAGGCATAGGTAGCCGAGCATTGAGATCCAGACTTGATGTCGCGGTTACGGATAGTGGAAGCCTTTATCTTCAATTCCCACAAGGACCTTCATGGTCTGTACGGAGGTGACTGCCATGGAAGCTAATTATAAGATATTTAAGCAAATAATAGCTCTTCACTGATATTATTTTAAAACATACCCTAAAATATCTTATAGGATTGTAGTTTGCATGGCATATTATACTTCAGAAACTAAATGTTCCATGATGCAAATTTAATATCAAAGTGTTGTCAAATTTCCCTTTGGAAAAATTAAATGATCATAGATAAATCTTATGTCTCTCGGTCATGGCGATCCATCAACGGTTGCTGGGTATAATCACGTCACACACTTTGAATCGCTAATATATTTCAGACAGCCTGCACGGTTGCTAGGTAACATTGTCTGACCATTACATCACGACATGCACGGTTGCTAGGTTACACTACTTCCGTTACATGTTTTGTTACGGTAATTTTTGAGATAACCCTCAATAAGACATTTATGTCAATATAAATTACTCCCTTAGGGATTCATAATTTATGAGTATACCTCAGATTTGTAGGTGGTAATAGGTCGGAATGTAAAGTAATTTGGTTTGTAGGAAGTGTCATGCAACCCGTTGTACCACAATGTAGGAAGAGTCGCATAAATTCAAGGAGTTCTATAGGCTGTACCCCTAATATATATGCAAATCTCATAGCATAACCGTTGTACAGTGTAGGGTATACTTGTTACTGGCTTAAGTAAGTTTGCATTCTAACCTATTAGTCCCTAATAATCCGGACTCTATTTATGAGACATGCCGTATGTGACAATAATAGGCTCAAGGTGAGCCGGGCGTTGGTTTCCGCTCTTTAGTGCTGTATTCCTAACTTTGTACTATTTCCTATCCGACCTATTGGTCTTTTGTGATCCAGGTGGTAGCTGAATTCATGTGGTTTCTATTTGTTTAACCGACATTTCCTTACTTCAACGATACGTAACCCCTCCCATTCTTCCTTCGGTTGTTTTATACGGGAGTTATAATGTCGAAACAACAATAACTACAACGAATACAAAATGGTGACAACGCTTATGAACAATATTATTATCTTGATTATAATCGTGACAGGATAATAGCATTTTAGTAATCTTTTGGCGTGCCCAAAATTCGCTTCTGGATCGCAAGACCTAAGATTCGATTCCATCTTGGATGGACGAATACAAATAAAGATACTTTCACTTAGAATTGAATTTACAATTACAAACTACAGCCAATCGATCACCAATCACCTTCATTTAGGGCTGTCGCAGCTTCCCTATCAATCGTTTACTTACTTTTTTCTTTAAAATTTTCAAAGAACTCGGAAATTTATTAAACATTTCGCTTGATAATTCATTCCAATCCCTTACTCTTCGTCCTATAAATGAATATTTGCCCCGATTTGTCTTCTTGAAGTCCAGCTTTATCTTCATATTTACCGAGCTCGATATCTGCAGTCGCTTAAGTGCGGCCAGTATCCAGCATTCGGGAGATAATAGGTTCGAACCCAACTGTCGGCAGCCCTGAAAATGGTTTTCTGTGGTTTCCCATTTTCACTCCAGGCAAATGCTGGGGCTGTACCTTAATTAAGGCCACGGCCGCTTCCTTCCCACTACTAGCCCTTTCCTGTCCCATCGTCGCCATGAGATCTATCTGTGTCGGTGCGACGTAAAGCAACTAGCAAAAAATATCTTCATATTTTGATCTCCTACTTTCAAAAGCTCGCTTCAGCTTCTGTCTATTTAAGTCATTCCACGCCAACTCTCCATTGACAGCTCGAATAGTCGAGCGTCTCGTTTCCTTACTCCCAAATCTTCCCAGCTCAAAGTTTCCAGCGTTTTCGTAAGACAACTCATTTGTCGGAAATCACCCAGAACAAATCGAGTTGCTTTCCTTTGAATATTTTCCATTTCTCGTATCAAGTATTCCTGGTGAGGGTACCATACACCGGAACCATACTCTAACTGCGGTCTTACCAGAGACTTATACGCCCTCTCCTTTACATCATTACTACAACCCCGAAATCATCTCATAACCTGTGAAAAGTTCTGTAACCTTTCTTAACAAACTCGTTAATATGATTACCCCAATGAAGATCATGCCTTATATCAACATCTAGGTACCGAGCTCGATAGGTGCAGTCACTTAAGTGCGGCCAGTATCCAGTAATCAGGAGATAGTGGGTTCGAACCCCACTGTCGACAGCCATCAAAATCGTTTTCCGTGGTTTCCCATTTTCACATCACGCAAATGCTGGGGCTGTACCTTAATTAAAACCACGGCTGCTTCCTTCCCACTCCTAGCCCTTTCCTATCTCATCGTCGCCATAAGACCTATCTGTGTCGGTGCGACGTAAAGCAACTTGTACCAAAAATTTAGCACCTAGGTTCTTACAGTGTTCCCCATGAATGAGGTACTATCACACCGTTAAACATTAAATGTTAAACCAGTAAAAAAAAAAAAAAAAAGCTACCCCAACCCTTAAGTCGAGAAGGTACCAACTTTGTGAATGATAAATCCCATCCACATTCACGAAATTCTGAATATATTGCACACACGTTTCACTGATACATTTTTGAAAGTGTTAAATTATAAAAGAAATAATACACACAACTAAAACACGCGCGGTTGTTTGCCTAATTCACGAATAACGTAATGTGATTGGGATTTATCATGAACGCTTGTTAGATGTAATAAACCGATCACTGCGTGTAGTATTAAAAAGTCACATAGATGGTTGTTGCACTGACCAGGAGTGTCCACGTCTTCATCTTGCTGCCGCCTCTACGCGCAGGTCCTACGAGGAAGAAGGACCCTGCTGCTTCTCTTTACAAAGCCTGCTGAAGACTAACTGTCAATGCACGAAACGTGCACAGGGCTGTTATATAGCTGGCCATGTCCATCTTCCTCCCACCTCTGACATTGCGTGTTGGAGTGTGTTTTGCATGAAACTTTCCCTTGGCGGGACGGACGGACGGACGGTCTGGCGGGGGCTCCCCTTCCAGAACGACCACCGACCAACCATGCTGCGAGTATTTTCTCTTCAGCAGGGCAGCTGCTGTCTGTGTTACAGTGTGAGAGAGGGGAATCATATACCACTTTCTTCCATTAACCGGGAAAAGAAATGGAATAACTGCGTCTTTGTATTGTAATATTAGCAACAATGGTACCACAGGTGCTTGAGAATTCGTAAACGAACAACATCTGTGTGGATTCTTTTTCGTTAATGGTTTTCTCTCTTTTGTGACTTTACTGCTTATATCCATGACGCCGCGTGTGAGGATGTAATTGTTCTTATGGCCGAGCGAGCTGGCCGTGCGATAAGGGTTTGCCTGCATTCTGGAGATAGTGGCTTCGAACCCCACTGTCGGCAGCCCTGATGATCGTTTTCCAGGCAAATACTGGGGCTGTATCTTAATTAAGGCCACGATCATTTCCTTCCTACTCCTCCCCCCGTGGTTGAGGGCGGTAGAATAACACGCACGGTATCTCCTGCCTGTCGTGAGAGGGGACTAAAAGGGGCTCTAAAGTTGGGAGCGTGGGTTGGCGACCACGGGGCCCTCAGCTGTGTCCTGGCATTGCTTCCACTTAGTTGTGCCAGGCTCCTCACTTTCATATATCCTATCCGATCTCTCTTGGTCAACTCTTGTTCTTTTCCGACCCCGACGGTGTTAGAGCACTCGAGGTCTAGGGAGTCTTTCATATTTACGCCCTTCGTGGCGCTTTGGGAAGTGTCGGATCCCTTCCATTTTTTCTTCCCGATTACTGTTATATAGGGGATGGTTTCCTAGTTGTACTCCATCTTTAAAAAAAATCACCACCACTTCCTTCCCACTCCTAGCCCTTTCCTATCCTATTGTCGCCATAAGACCTATCTGTGTCGATGCAACTTAAAGCAAATTGCAACGTAAGTGCTCTTATGAGTTGTTCAGCTGATCCCACTGTAGCTCAGTAGTAGAGCGACGTTCTCTGCACCCGAAGACCTCGGGTTGAAACGCGATACATTTTTGAAGAGTGGATGTAAAAGATCTCCTGTGACACATTTGCTTTTTGAAAATCCTGACCTGTTTCCGGTAATTCGACCAGGTCAGGAATGCAATGAATGGAGCCTTATCTAGCGGCCACACTCTTCTTCGGCAATGATTAATGCCTGACAAATGAAATGAAAAGACATCAGAGTGTATTGCTGGAATTAAAAATGACAGGGAAAACTGAAGTACCCGGAGAAAACCTGTCGCGCCCCCGGACGGTTGAGGCCTGGTCTTCTGACCTCAACTTGGCAGGTTCGGTCCTGGCTCAGTCCGGTGGTATTTGGTGGTCAGATACGTCAGCCTCGTGTCGGCAGATTTACTGGCACAGAAAAGAACTCGTGAGGGATTGAATTCCGGCACTTCAGCCTCTGCGAAAACCGTAAAAGTAGTTCGTGGGCCGTAAAGCCAATGACATTCTTCTTCTCCTTCTTAGCGAATTCTCTAAATATTGGAAGACGTTTAACCAGATAATTCGATCAATTCTTCTGTGGGTTGTTCTTGTTCCAATAGGCTTTCATTCTTTCAGAGATGGCTTGTGTACGTTTCCCAACTGTTTGTGTTTAAAGATGTCTCTTTCTAGAATGTCTGTTGAACTTACGTTTGCGTTTATTATTACTGTTGTGTAACGGTATGTTGAGTATTCAGCCCGGAGGCTGATTTGAATCTCAGCAGCTCCGCCATCAGCCGTTAGGTGGCCCAGGCGTCAATGAAGAGCCGTACTAAAGAAACAAGGAGTGAGGCAGTTTCCCGTTGCTTTCCTCACTGGGCCAGAAGTTGCTATTACATCTCAATTTGGCAAGACCACTGTGGTGCATGCACCAACCGACTCCATGAGCAAAATGTTCACACTATTCATAACAGGAGCTGGCTGCATAAGGAATGATATTACTAGCATCACTCATACCTCAGTCACATTCATATTGTCAGAGCCAAGGTTAAGTCTGAGACAGATCATTGAAAGTAACACATTTGCTCTAGCCTATAGCAGAAGATACTAGATCTTGCCAGCAAATACATTCTTCTTCTTCTTTCTTAGATTTTGGCCATCTAAGGACCACAGAAAGTTGCCCTGTGCATTCATATTAATCCTTCTTTTCTTGACTTCCAATAGTTCTTTATCCTTTCACTTTGCTGTTTCCTCCTCTCTTGTGTCCAGATGTTATTATAACCTTCCTTCCTTTCCTTCTCCTGGAAACCCTTGAAATTTTGTATCAACCTGAAAGTTGTTCTGTCTTGTATTACATCGTCTGTTATTCCAATCTCTGTCATATGTTTTTTTACTCCTTGGATCCACTGGTTGCCATTCTTGTTCTTGTAAACCTGGTTAAAAACTCTACTGTTATCCATCCTCATTATGTGACCAAAATATTTAATTCTCCTCTTCCTGATCGTGTCTAACAGCCTTTAATTTTCTTCATCCTTGTATAGATCTTTATTCTTCCTATGTCTAAACTTTCGTTCCTTCGTTTTCGATGGTCCCCAAATTTTCCTCAATATTTTCCTTTCTTTTTTATCTATCTATTCTATTTCACCAGCTTTCGTAGAGAACATGCATTCTGTGGCATACAGACTCTCAGGTTTGATTACTGTGTTGTAGTGTTTGATTTGGGCGTTCCTTGAGAGATTCTTCTTATTGTAGGTAACTTTAGTAAGTTGGTATGCTAGTTCCAGTTTTCTTGCTCTTGATCTGTTTGCTTCCCTATCGAGTCCATTAACCTGAATTATTTCACCTAGGTATTTAAATTTATTAACCTTGTTGATTTTCGCGTACTCTGTTTTTAGCACTGTGGGTGAATCCATAATACATTATTATTACGTATGTTTATTAAATTCTTCTTTGCTCTTTTTTTAAAGTGACTTTAACCGACACAGATAAGTCTTGCGGTGGCGATAGAATAGGAATGGACTAGGAGTGGAAAGGAAGCGACCGTGATTGGTGTGAAAGTGGGAAACCATGGAAAACAATCTTCAGGGCTGCCGACATTAGTGTTCGGGCCCACAGTCTCCTGGAGGCAAGTTGACAGCTACGTGAATTAAACCACGCAGCCGCTCTATCGGTTATTTAGTTGTACTAATAAATAAATAAATAAATAAATAAATAAATAAATAAATTAGTGGACTATCTTAAGTGTTATTCTGTCTAAGGCTGTCGGTTCTATTGCAGCCAAGTTGAAGGAGTGAGCTTTTGAGGACGTGCAAAATGTGACTTTATATTCGGAATCCCGCTAGAAAAAATATATCTCGCGTGTTTTCTCCACCTTTTACTTTTTCTTCTTGGCCTGCATTTAGCCCAGTTTTAGAGCCGGTTGCCCTGTGTGGTGGGATGTATTCACTGTTGCGTGTGTTGACGAACACAAGCGCCCAGTCCTCGAGCTGGAGGAGTTAAACAGACGCGGTTAAAATCGTCAGCTCGTCCGGGAATCGAACTAGGAGCCTTCTAGTACAATGCCACTACGCTGAGTATTATTATTATTATTATTATTATTATAGCAAAGATCTGCTTTCTCCACTGGGAAGGAGGGATACTGAAATTCCAGAAACTTAACAAGTATTTTCCGCCGTCCTGAGTTAGTTCGACGTTAGTTTCGCAGAAACAATCAGCGGGCATATTTCGCACGCAGATTGGATAAAGCATATGGTTACTATAATTCAACCTTGACCATCTCCAAAAAAAAAAAAAAGTAATATCAATAGTAGGTAAGACAGCAACGGTAACGTCCAAAATACAACAATAACATCCACTGCAACAATGTCATCAGAAACAACAAAATATCAGTAACAACAATAGGAACAAGTGAAATACAACAATAACAGCCACATCAAAAATATACCTACAATAGAAACGATAACACAGCTACAATGAGAACAACACGTGAACGAAACAACGTAGTCGACAACAACAAAACATTAGCAGAAAGTATAAAAATAAAAACTAGAGCACCACCAAGAATGAAAATAGCAGCACATCAATCGAAACATTTTTTGGAATTATGTCCCTACATCACCTTCAGATTTTTTTTATACTGCCCTTACCTCTGCCCTAACTCTCCATCATTATTATTATTATTATTATTATTATTATTATTTTCACAAAGGATTGATACCCTACCTCCCTTTCAGATACTTTACGAAGGATTGGTATCCCACTATTCTACCCTTAAAACAAAAACTCGAATTAAATCCAAAAGAAATCAGCCAAACATCCCGGCCCGTGTTCTTCGTTTATTTTGTTTTACAAAGAGGATGTCCGACTCATTGGCTGAATGGTCAGCGTACTGGCCTTCGGTTCAGAGGGTCTGGGGTTCGATTCCCGGCCGAGTCGGGGATTTTAACCTTGATTGGTTAATTCCAATTGCTCGAGGGCTGGGTATTTGTGCTATCCCCAACATCCCTGCAACTCGCACACCACACATAACACTATCCTCCACCAGAATAACACGCAGATACCTATACATTGCAGATGCCACCCACCCTCATCGGAGGGTTTGCCTTAGCAGGGCTGCACTGGGCTAGAAATAGCCACACGAAATTATTATTACAAAGAGGATTCTAAGTATATTAAGTTTTAATAATAATAATAATAATAATAATAATAATAATAATAATAATAATAATAATAATAATAATAATAATAATAATGTTATTTGCTTTACGTCCCATTAACTACTCTTGTACGGTTTTCGGAGATGCCGAGGTGCCGGAATTTAGTCCCGCAGGAGTTCTTTCACGTGCCAGTAAATCTACCGACACGAGGCTGTCGTATTTGAGCACTTTCAAATACCACCGGACTGAGCCAGGATCGAACCTGCCAAGTTGGGGTCAGAAGGCCAGCGCCTTAACCGTCTGAGCCACTCAGCCCGGCTATATTAAGTTTTCAGCCCGGGGGGCTGGCTGGATCCTCAAATGCAGTAGTACCACCAAAAATGTTAAGAAGGGTACAAGGCATGAAGTAGTTTGCCATTGCTTTCCACACTGGGAGAGACAGTGCTACTGTAGCACGACTCACCCTACGATCAACACCTTTCATAACACTCAGATACATTGGTCGTGCTCCGAATGTCATTACTCAGCACCAACTATTCCCCAGCAGCTTCCATATTATCAGAGCCATGGATGAGACAGGGACTTCGGTGGAAGCTACACTTTGCTCTGGGCTGCATCAAGAGATAGACGCAAAAATACTACATCCATCAACAAAGGGAAACAGTCGGAGCATTCTAAGTAAGTGTTCAATTTTGATCAGCAGCAAAATATATGAAATGGCCAGTATCTCTTGACCTTCCTTGAGAGAAGATTGCACTGCTTCTCTCCATTGAGAGACCCATTTTGATATCAATTGACGACAGTTTTGTGAAATGTAATCACACAGAAACCTCTCAGCGTTTAGCGCTCATGTGCATGAAGTGGAAATCTGCGCTAGCTCATGCTCAACCAGTAGTTCACATGCGGATGCACAAGTTTATTTCTCCTTTTCCATTGTAATCTACGACAAGGCCAAGAAGGCTAATTTGCCTTCGCAAACTCTATTTTTCACCGTTGGGAACATCTAGAAGATTTGCAAGGCTTTAATTGCTTCTCACATCATTATCGCTGATGCAGGATTTCAGCCAAGTGTTTTTATTAACTGTGAAGAATCTACTACTGGTTCCCCAGTTCTCATTATGCAGAATTCCGTAAACAGCTTGGATTTCCGTTGGTTTCTACCGCGGTGAAGTACTGCACCTTGTACTGCAGCCCATCATCCCGCACTGAACTCTAAAATGAGTCATAACAGGGCACTAAAGTTCACACTGAACATGGCAGTAAGTATCCGCCACTCTAGCACTACACTTGAAAATTTGTTCTTCATTTGCTTAGCTTACCACCTCATTATATTTAGAGTTCGGTAACAGTTGTGTTCAAATGTTGAATAACAATGAATACTTCGAATGTAGTAATTGGCATTCTCAAGTAACAACAGAAAGCTATCTACTGTAGATCAAAGTTGTTCATCTGGGCGCCCGTTCAGGCGCAGCCGTGCTTGCTTCTCTGAAATGCGGGCAGCATTCATACTAAGCGTACGTCACTGGGCACGAGACAGGAGCAGTGACATTTGATTCTGACTACGAAGCTCTCGTCGCTCCGTGCAACGAAATGTTGATTGGAGTAATTATATATATAAAGTACACTACAGTCGCAAGAAAACATACCTTTTAAAAAAGTATTTGGGTTTGATTTATATCGCGCTCGATATTAATAGACGTGGTTTTATTTTCCTGTATTTACACATTCAAAGGAAAGTGGCAGGTACCGAGTAAGTGGCTGCGTGGTTTGGGTCAGTAGCCTTCAGCTTGCATTCGGGAGATATTGGTTTCGATCCCCACTGTCGGCAGCCCCGACAATGGTTTTCTGTGGTTTCCCATTTTCTCATCGGGCAAATGCTGGACTGTACCCTAATTAAGGCCACGGCCGCTTCCTTCCCACTCCCACTCCTAGTCCTTTCCTATACCATCGTCGCCATAAGACCGATGTGTCGGTGCGATGTAAAGTAAATTGAAAATAAAAGTGACACGTTGCAAGTTTGGTGTTACAATGTACAAATATACAGGATTTAAGCGTGCAAATTACGATTTATAATTATTTCCTGGATAGGAATGCCAGAATTTCCATTAAGAAAAGTATAATTCCTGTTGCCGGCCCCGTGGTGTAGGGGTAGCGTGCCTGCCTCTCGCTCGGAGGCCCGGGTTCGATTCCCGGCCAGGTCAGGGATTTTTCTCTCGACCTTAGGGCTGGATCGAGGTCCACTCAGCCTACGTGATTAGAATTTAGAAGCTATCTGACGGTGAGATGGCGGCCCCGGTCTCGGAAGCCCAGAATAACGGCCGAGAGGACGCTTCGTGCTGACCACACGGCCCCTCATAATCTGCAGGCCTTCGGGCCAGCAGTGGTCGCTGGCCAGGCCAAGGCCCTTTCAAGGGCGTTAAGTGCCGTGGGGTTTGGTTTATAATTCTTATTATTAATTAATATTTATATACTTCAAAACGTTTAATGCTTGACTTTGCACAGTGTCGTAATGCTATGAGACATTCCCTGTTTAGTTTCTGAGAAAATGAAAACCTACAACCTGTTTTCCAGTCATTGACCGGGTCAGATATGTGATGAATGAGACATATATAGGCTGTTATTACAGTGGGGTCGCCACTCCCAAGGGGATTTATTAATGAGTGATAAATGCTATGAAGTGATAATGGAGAGTGTTGCTGGAATGAAAAATGACAGGGAAAACCGGAGTATCCGGAGAAAAACCTGTCCTGCCTCCGCTTTGTCCAGCACAAATCTCACATGGAGTCACCGGGATTTGAACCACGGTATCCAGCGGTGAGAGGCCGACGCGCTGCCGTCTGAACCACGGAGGTTAGGTTCTGAGAATAGTATTTAAAACTTATAATGAGACGTCCATTGATAATAGCTAGCCTCTAATGAACGAGTGAGTTTCATCACTAATAAAGACACAGAAATTTACTACCCAAGAACAGTAACACTATAAAGGCAATATCTAGTAGATGTATAAAACGCAATTACAACTTTCACACATTTTCTTAAAATGTTTAAAAGTTTTCATTAGGTCGAGTGGCGAAGACTCGAACTGCAAAATCAATTTCATGTACCGGTAAACCCTTCTTTATCAATATAAGTAAACAGAACAGAAATTGCCGATTTCATACAACGTAAGTCCCTTAACACTCAAATGAACGTTCGCCGTCGATTGACCTTCGCGGTCTGTGACGTAATCATAACGTTGGTGTCGCTGAAGCGCACACATTAATTGCTCGCCCGCCCGTTTAAGTTATAAGCTGTGTGCCCGCGCCTCTGGTGTATATGTTTAGGCCTAATCATTGTACAATTGTCCGGCTGCATAGCTAAGTGGTTTGCATGCTGGCCTTTGTTCCAAAGTGTCCCGTGTTTGATTCACGGCCGGTTCGAGGATTTTAACTATCATTGGTTAATTCCTCTTGTTCTAGGAAAGGGTGTGTGATATACCTTCCTAATTAGAATTCATCACACACCGACACACCTCCGTAGCAACTCAGTCTGAACAAGATTTTTGAATGCTGGCTTTATTGCCTCCATTATAGCAGGGTCAATAGTGCTCTTATGAGTGTACTGCTGTACAGATCCCTCAGCCACAGCTTTTTGATATGGACACCATGATTCACCACCCTTTGGGCAAAAATAATGCGTAGGTTCTTTATCAGTTGATCGCGTATGGTACCAAATCGCCCAGATTGCTTGTCTCATGCCATCTACAGATGAACAATTGCCTCTTATGGCATTCCCATAGTAAACTGTGAGGGTATTTATCACAGAATCAGTCAATCTGTTTTTTACCACCTAGAGGTTTTCCATCACTAAGTCCCCCCCCCACCCTTCCCTCGTGGTGTCATTCAACTTGCGCAACTGGGTACCCGTCCTTGTTTTTGGATATGACCAATGCATTCCCTTTTCATAATATGAGTCACTGGTTCATATGGTTTGTCTTCTGCAACAGCTTTGTATCTCCATTACCAACGTAGTTTAGGTATCGCAAATTGTGCTTATCGACACTGCGCCTGAATATCACTCTCATACCTTCCACCTCCATGTTACCAGCACTACCCTCAAGGTTTATGACACAAACTTCTTTATGACATTCCAACCATTCAGAATGCTCTGTAGTATTAGCATTTCCCTTCCACTACTCACAACCCTGCACATTTTTGACAATACCTGTGTGTCTATTACTTTACCAGTCTTAGCACCAATTATTACGGTACATACCCCATGTTGTGAACTATGTCCTCTGGTCAACCAAGATCCTTCACAACTCACAGATATGTGTCTGCTTCCTGTGAGGCTTGCTTCCTCTTCGGCTGCCTTACGTAGGCACCCTTTAGCTACTTCAGATGTTGCAGTCAGAATGTGTTTGTTACCATACAATAGGTAGATTCTTTAACAGGTGGTGGCGGCGTATGCATGAACCCACAAAACACAGTCAAACCTGCCAAACGTTGTCCCACACACTTCATAGCATAAATAGCGTGTCTGTTTATGGAATAAACATTATTGTTTGTCCTTAATTTACTACAATTGTCAAGAGAGGCAATTTCTTTGCAGTTGTTACACATTATTTTAACATCACAACCTAACCCTAGTATCCTGTCTACATTAATATTTACATTAGCTCCACACACACAATGCAAGAATTTCTTCAAGTTTACTAAACGTTATATTTAAATTAACCATATTTACATCATTGACACAATCGCTACTAAAACTAGTGTTGCTGGAAAGCTTTCTTGCTGAAGCACTACTGCAAACTTGGTTAGGGGTACCATGTGCTTGTGCTTTGTTTCCAATGTTTTTCTATTGGTTTCCATGGAACCCTGCCTTAAAGGCATATATATAAAATTACGTTTTGCCATTTATATTCCCCTAATAACGACTACACTTACAATCAATTATATACGCGCAAATATCACTACTTTGAAAACAAAACAATTTCAATCCTTGTACTCGCGAAAACCACATTTATCAAGTAAACAAAGATAAACAATAGAAATTCGAAAGTCCAGTTCCTCAGAGAGTAAAATAAATTCGGTGCACTCCATGAAAACAGAGAACAAGCAAGAAAGGAGTAAACATAATTTAGAGTGAAATGGAAATGAAAATCCACAGCCTGTTTCCGGTCAGGAATGTAATGAATGAAGCCCCATCTAGCGGCGAGGATAGGAATCGTGCCGGCTGCCGAAGCCTGTCGCACTCCTCTGGGACAATGATTAATGCCTGACAGATGAAATGAAATGATATTGGAGTGTATTGCTGGAATGATGTATGAAAGGGAAAACCGGAGTACCCGGAGAAGAACCTGTCCCACCTCCGCTTTATCCAGCGCAAATCTCACATGGAGTGACCGGGATTTGAACCACGGAACCCAGCGGTGAGAGGCCGTCGTGCTGCCTCCTGAGCCACGGAGGCTCTATACTTTAGAGTAGTAGGTGACTAACTGATGTGGGTGTGGTAGTCTGAAATTTAAAGGAACTTAAACGACGTCAACTAACATTTAGGACCATATTTCCGGAAGTATTGAAGATATTTTCATTTTGTTTTCATCAAATGAAAGATAGAAGATTAGTCATTCAAATAATTCATTTTAAAAATTCCGCTCATTCTGACGCACCGCTCCGTATGAGCGGAAATAATGTTCCGCGATAAACACATTCTGTTCTGTTGTGAGAATCATCATTGTAGCACCATCACAACACTGAATTGACAATATGTCGAACTATCATATACGATAAATAAATAAATAAATAAATAAATAAATAAATAAATAAATAAATAAATAAATAAATAAATACTGATCTATATTTAGGGCTGTCGCTCACGTGGTAGATCCTGTATCTGTTGGTTTCTTAGTCTTTTCTTAAATATTTGCAAGGAATTTGGAAATTTATTAAACATCTCCGTTGGTAAATTATTCCAATCCCTAACTTCTCTTCTTATAAACGAATATTTGCCCCAATTTGTCCTCTTGAATTCCGCTTTATGTTTGAACTTTCCTACTTTTAGAGGCACCATTCAAACTTATTCACCTACTAATATCATTCCACGCAATGCCTCCACTGACAGCTCGTAACGTATCAGTTAGTCGAGCAACTCGTCTCCTTTCTTCCCAGCCCGAACTTTGCAACATTTTTGTTGCTAGGGAGACGTAGATAGTAGGTGAATAATAATTTCAGTGTAGTTTCTTTTGCCTCATACCTCATTAGTTTTGCCTCAACATTCGTTTTTAATACCATCCCATATACTCTGAGGACTAGAAATGATCCGGTTGTTTTATATTCCCCACTGGACTTTCATTTCTCATACATTTCCTTCCCAACTCGCATCATTTTAATCTTGGAAGTGCAAATTTTCTTATTGTGTTCGCTACAGCTTGTCTCTAGCTCCAAGATGTTAGGTTGAGGTTTTTAGTACATTATCTGCGGACTCTGAAGACGTGGAAGCAAGAATCCAGGCAAGAGTGTAACGCAAGAGGTGCTCACACTGGCCATTTCGTCCTGCGGGCACACAGCCCTGTAAGCGGGCGGGCGGGCAGGACGTGAGCGTATGATATTCAGCCACAGTGACGTTGTGGTTACGTCACAGGCCGTGAAGGTTCGGTGAAGTTCTCCCAGCTACTCTGGATCACTGCAGCGATGGCAGAGCTTGAAATGGAGGCAGAGACTAATGAAGGAAAGAGGGCGGAAATCCACGCCATTTTCAATTAACGTTGTAAGAAATAAATTATTTATGTTTGTTGCAGTTTGTTTTTTGACCGGATACAATAAGGAGTTAGGTCTAAAACCTCAAATATAATAAATATAATAATATTTTTGTACTATAAGTAATGAATTACAATTTTCTCTATTATATTTTAAAAGGGGCTTAGAAACATTTCCAATATAATACGGAGTTAAGGTGGATAAGCTGTAGCTTGTAGTTGCTTGGGTTTAAATTACCTGATAAACTCACCAACAGTTCAATCACGCTTACCGCGAATAACATCAGTTCGATTCCCGACTCTGCCACGAAATTTGAAAAGTGGTGTGAGGGCTCGAATGGGGTCCAATCAGTATCGGAAGGTCAACTGAGTAGAGGTGGGTTCGATTCCCACCTCAGCCATCCTGGAAGTGGTTTTCCATGGTTTCTCCACTTCTCCTGCAGGCAAATGCTGGGATGGTACCTAACTTAAGGCCACGGTCATTTCCTTCCCTCTTCCTTGTCTATCCCTTCCAATCTTCCCATCCACGCGCAAAGCACAGCAGGTGAGACCGCCTGGGCGAGGTACTGGTCATCCTCCCCAGTTGTATCCCCTACCCAGAGTATGAAGCTCCAGGTCACTGACCTTGAGACGGTAGAGGTGGGACCCTCGCTGAGTCCGAGGGAAACACCGACACTGGAGGGTAAACAGATAGGCCTAAAGAAGAAGAAGAAGAAGAAGAAGAAGAAATATCCATGTCCTCACTAGTGATGAAACTCCCCACCATTCAGAGGCTAGCTATTATCATCAGACGTCTGATAAGTATAAATACTATTTTCATAAATTCAGTGAACAGGGAAAGTTACACGACACTACAACACTGTGCAAAATTAAGCTCTAAACTTGTTGAATTATGTAAACATATTACTTTTGCTGAATGAATGATAGGAATTGTACCTTTTTAAATCCAAGGAATTGTAAATCGTAGCTTATACGCTTAAACCCTGTAACTTTGTGAATTATAACACAAAAAATATAACGTGTCCGTTTGCTTTGAATGTAAAAATACAAGAAAAAGGGCTGCTTTATATCGAGCGCACTATAAATCAAACCGAATATCTCATTTTAAAAAATGTATTTACCCCAGTCAGCATTTCGATGAGTAATCGAGGAGAGCTTCGTATTCAGAATCGAACGTCACTGTTCTACTTCCGTGCAAAGTGTGTTCGTTCTCTCACTTCACTGTGACGTATACTTGCTACGTAAGCTGCCCGCATTTACGTCACTCCGGCCCGGCCCGAGCCCGACGAGAAAGACAGGCCGCGGCGCGCACGTCATACACTGAATGTCACGTGACTCGACCGGTATTACTGTAGAGAATGCATCCCCAGGCTCACGCGAGAGACTATCGTAGCGTGGTAAATAAAATACATTTCAGCGTATTTCAACATACTAAAATAACACTACTGAACTACAGATCAAATGAAACATAGTGTCTCTTACTATCCTTGGTTGAACAAACACTAAAAATCTTACTGAGGTACAGATATGCACACTCAATAATGTTAATGGTTAATGTAAAAGTAATTCTATATTCGCAATAACATTCATGTAAGAAATATCTTATTGAATCCAGGGTGAAAGGTAGGACTATTGTAAGCTATTTACATCTCTTACATTTGTTCCACTCCGTACCTGGCTTCAGCATCATATCTAATACTTAAATTTTGCTACCTTCGTGGAAGTTACCTTGGAACCACCATATTCAATTATAAATTAAATAGTGTATCTTACTAGCCTTGGTTGACAAAATCTAAAAATCTTACTGTAGTAAAGAGATGCACACTCAAATAAGTCAAATGTTGCTAATGAAAGTACAATCAAGTCTATATTTATAATAACATTCATGTATGGAATATCTTGTTGAATCAAAGGTGATAGGTAGGCCCATTGTAAGCTATTCACAAGTCTCGTATTTGTTCAACTCCATACCTGGCTTCAGCATCATATGTAATACTTAAATTTTCATTTTCATATATCTGTAATTCAATAGGATATGAATGTATTACTTCTAAATCTTCAGCACTGGTGCTGTAATTTATCCAACTCGTGTACTGCAGCCCAACATTGCTGAATGATGTGAACAACGTTGAGGTTATATACACATTTTTGTAAATTAATACTTACACTTCCGCACACAACACTATGAATGTAAGGAACTGTTTCACAACACCGACATATTCATATAAACACAAAATCTCCGTTATTTCCTTCCATAATCCACAATAAACTAGCAATAACACCGCAAGAACACATGCAATAACCGGCTTCACTCTACCATTGCTGGGACTGGTCCTGTCACGTGACTTTAACGGGCCATGGCCTGTATTTCTCGTCGGCCTCGAGCCCGGCCGCACTGGGCTAGCCTCAACGGATGCCCAGTTGAGCACCTCTGTTATAATGTATTCTGAAGAAGTGGTCCCACAACAGCTCACATAGGCTGCCAAACTTGTTGTATAAATGCGAAGAGGGTGACTATAGGCCTATTGGCAATTTTGACCTTTCTGATGAATTGTAACCGATGTGTTTTTGTGTGGGAAAGAAGACTAATTCAGTAGGATGAAACCCTTAACTTATTTTTATTAATGCCTTTTCTGCTCACGAGTCTCCGTGGCTCAGGTGGCAACGCGCCGGCCTCTCACCGCTGGGTTCCGTGATTCAAGTACCGGTCACTCCATGTGAGATTTGTGCTGGACAAAGCGGAGGAGGGAAAGGGTTTTTCTCCGGGTACTCCGGTTTTCCCTGTCATATTTCATTCCACCACCACTCTCTAATATCATTTCCTTTCATCTGCCATTCATTAATCATTTCCCCAGAGGAGTGCGACAGGCTTCGGTAGCCGGCACAATTCCTATCCTCACTGCTTCATTCATTCCATTCCTGAACCGATCGAATGATTGAAAGCAGGCTGTGGATTTTAATTTTAATTTTCTTATCTGTACATACTGGGTTTCAGCCTATGAAGCTTGCTTATGCCAAACCATATAATCATACACCTGCACAAACAGAATATACTGAGCATTATATCTACTTAAAATTAGAAGTAAATTTAATATAATTTAAAGTTACATAAAATGTTATTCATTGAAATTTAATTTAGAATTTATTTCAAGTACTTAGGATGCGTGTCTCGCAGGATGGTAGTATAGTAAGTCAGATTGAATCAAGGTGTAGTAAAGCTAATGCAGTTGCGATCAACAGTATTCTCCAAGAAGGGAGTCAGCTTCCGGACGAAACTATCTTTATATCGGTCTGTTTTAGACCAATTTTGCTTTACGGGAGTGAAAGCTGGGTGGACTTCAGGATATCTCATTCATAAGCTAGAAGTAACGGACATGAAAGTAGCGAGTACAAATAAGTGGGTACAATTCCAGTAGGGTAGTCGGAAAGAGGAGATAAGGCTAAGTTAGAAATGAACTCGATGGATGAAGCAGTACGCATGAACCGGCTTTGGTGATGGGGTCATGTGAAGCGAATGGAGGATGATAGGTTACCTAGGAGAATAATGGACTCTGTTACGTAGGATAAGAAGAGTGGAGGGAGACCAAGACGGCGGTGGTTAGACTCAGTTTCTAATGATTTAAACATAAGAGGTATAGAAGTCAACAAGCACACAGAACTAGTTACAAATTCAGTATTGTGGCGGCGATTAGTAAATTCGCAGAGGCTTGCGGACTGAACGCTGAAAGGTATAACAGTCCAAAAATGAAGATGTATGAATGTATGTATGCTAAATTATCACAAAAAATTTTACACTTTTAAAATGAGTAGGTATACAGTATTTGCTATGATTAAAATTTAAATCACCGGGCGAGTTGGCCATGCGGTTAGGGGCGCGCAGCTGTGAGCTTGCATCAGGGAGATAGTGGGTTCAATCCCCACTGTCGGCAGCCCTGAAGATGGTTTCCAGTTGTTCCCCATTTTCACACCAGGCAAATGCTGGGGCTGTACCTTACTGAAGGCCACGGCCGCTTCCTTCCCATTCCTATGCCTTTCCTATCACATCGTCGCCATAAGACCTGTCTCTGTCGGTGCGACGTAAAGCAAATAGCAAAAAGAAAATATTTAAGAATTTTTACTAACTTCACCTCATCGAACAGAATCTCCAGACACTCCTCCGAGGTAAAATTCAGAGGAGAGTTATCTCACGATCACAACTGGTGTGGGACAAGAAGATGGCCTCTCGCCTCTTCTCTTCAATGTTGCTCGACAAAGTCGTAAAGAACTGGGAACTTCCAATGAACAATCTCGAAATTAAACCGGTTAACACTGGAGCCGGAATACGGAAGATCGAGATCAGGAGCCTGGCCTTCACAGATGACATCGCGATCCTAACCAGCAACTCTGAGGATCCTGCGGTTGCCGTTCAATCCTTACACGAGACAACGGCGAAGACAGGACTACAAATATCATACAAAAAGACCAAATATTTCGTGAGTAAGCACCCCGGAAAAGCCCCTTTGACGACCATCTGTGGAAAGATTGGAAAAGGAAATCGATTCCGGTATCTCAGTGGAACCTCCATTTTAGACAGATGTATCAAACCCAACCAGCATACCATCTTTCGCAAAACCGTTACAGCAAGAAGTGCATTTTGAAGAACGCCAAAATATGCCATTACAAAACTGTTCTCAGACCCCATTTATAATAATAATAATAATAATAATAATAATAATAATAATAATAATAATAATAATAATAATAATAATAATAATATTTTCTTTAGGTCCCACTAACTACTTTTTTACGGTATTGGGAGAGACCGACGTGCCGGACTTTAGTCCGGTAGGAGTTCTTTTACGTGCCAGTAAATCTACCGACACCAGGCTGACGTATTTGAGCACCTTCAAATACCACCGGACTGAGTCAGGAAGACCCCCAGTTCTAATATGCTGCGGATACCTTACTGATGAACAGGAGAGGCACTATGGAAGGCCTGGAAATAATTCGAAAGGCGTATTCTCCGGAAAATTCACGGGCCAAGAATGCTCCCGGTTGGAATCTAGCGACTGAAAGTGAACTCTGAACTGTACCAACAGTTGGCTAACATAGCTTGCGACGTAGGCGGCTGAAGTTGCTACAAGAATGGAAATCTCGCAAACCTTTTTAACAGGAAAAGAAAGGAAAAACTAATAACAGGACTCAAGAGGTATTGGGAAGGAAAGTAAGAATCCAAAATGAACTAGTCGTAAGCGCTCCCTAATTATTTAATAATCTGACTTTTGGAGATGATTTTTAGTTTAATTTCATCTCCGCCGTTGCAGGCAAGACCTAGTGTTTACACTGCACTAAGTCTTCTGGTGTGGGCTAGAACAAATTTGTTACTTTCATTGACTTGTCTCAGTCTCATCCTTGGCTTTGACAACATGAAAGTGACTGAGGTATGAGCGATGCTAGTAATGCCATTCCGTATGCAGCCAGTCCCTGTTATGAATGTTGTGAGGCCTGATGGCGGAGCTGCTGAGGTCCAAACCAGCCTGCGGGCTGAGCACTCAACATACACATAATCTCATTGTAGGCATAACATCCAGCACTTTCTTCTAGATAGCTTTAGGTAGTAAAGTTAAATTGGTTTCTCATGTCTCATGCCTGTCTCATTTATTTTGTAAGGCACCTTCTTGGACCTTTATTATTTTACGACCTCCTGAGAGTTGACCTCCTCCGGGCATTCGGTTTGTTAAGTTGGCTGCCTCGGAGAAAGGGTCATTAGTAACGAGGAAGGAATATGTAAGTTCTGTTTGACATTCGACACTGCGTTCAAAACCGAGCCGTTCACTTTCAACCGCAGGAGAACGGGCAGACCTCACTCGGGCAATTAATTAAAATATGATGCGGGAAAGTTCTTCACCAATTTTCGTTCGCAGTTATCATGTGCCAGTGTCACACAAGATTTGATTAATACTCTGCCTTGGATGATGATGTACAGAACAGGTATGAGGAAACGCTCATCAATTCGACGTATTCGATACTCCATGTCGGCATATAAAATGTATGTAGTGATATATTTGCTGTTTGTTGGGCATCAATCAGCACAGTTCTGCTTTCTCTGCAATCTGAGGATGGCTGCTTAGTTGTACTTCTTCTTGGAGCAATTGCAGCCACCACATGTCTGCCATTTCGCAGAGGAAAGTCGTTTCATATTTTCCTATGGGAAAATCAAATGATCAGAAATATATTATCTTGTATGTCTCTCGGTCATGGCCATCCATCAACGGTTGCTAGGTAACACGTGTATCGCTAGATGACCGCCGACCATACGACATAGCCTGCACGGTTGCTAGGTAACACTACCTGGCCATCCAGCCATACTTTACATCACAGCGGTGGTGGTGGTGGTGATTATTGTTTTTAGGAGAGGTGTTAGCCCCTATAGACCAATGTTAAATTGCAATAGTTTGTGACCCGTTCTCTCAGAGACTGTTAGCCCCACATATACCAGATTTAGTATGCGCTTATAGTGATACATTGTATACACACTGAGTTTGTATCATGAAGTTGTAATCAACTGTGAAATTTAAACATATTTTTCTGTAGTACATAACTTTTTATCAAACATTTATCTGTAACATATACACAAATGCAAGAAGGGAGTTAGGGGTAACTCAGTAGATTTTCCTTATAAGAATATGTACTGGAGGAAAGTAATATTGGTCTATGATGAGCAGTTTCTGAGAAAACGGGTCCTTTTTACGAAAAAATAAGTTTCCGGGAAAATTAACCTAAAGTTCCAACATACATCAGTGCAATCCCTGCAGCGTACTTCGGGTTTTAGTCATTATCATCATCATCATCATGTCTTTATACTTTTCCTCTTGTCCTTCCTAGCCTCCTTACTAAGGTCTTCAACATCGTTATCAACTCTATTATCTCTCAAAATATCAATTTCTTTAAACGCTTTCACAGTGTTTTTGCCAGGTTCAATGTTCAAACGTTTCAAAACACATACCCTTCCATAATTTCCATCATTAAAAGTCAGGACACCGGGCGAGTTGGCCGTGCGGTTAGAGGCGCGCAGCTGTGAGCTCGCATCGGGGAGATAGTGGGTTCGAATCCCACTGTCGGCAGCCCTGAAGATGGTTTTCTGTGGTTTCCTATTTTCATACCAGGCAAATGCTGGGGCTGTACCTTAATTAAGGCCACGGCCGCTTCCTTCCCATTCCTAGGGCCTTTCCTGGCCCATCGTAGCTATAAGACCTATCTGTGTCGGTGCGACGTAAAGCAACAGCAAAAAAAGTCACGACAGCATCAACAACTGCACAGAGTTTCATATCCAATCAAACATAGTCTTTAGGGATTTTACTCCACACAACATTGTGGAAGAACTCGTTAGGATTTTGTGTCTTGCCTTTCAAGCATTTCTTCAGGAAAGTTAGGTCTACTAGAACCCTGTACACTTTTTTTATGGTATCTCCAACGGCCACAGGGAGTGGACGTTCATGGCTGTATTAAATTACACCGTTAATAAAATGTGTCTCAGTTCCAAAGTAGGAAACATTTCCGAATTATAGAAGAGAACTGATGAGCGAAAGAGAAATGTGGGTGTGGCGCCTAATACAACATGGTATTTAAGCGCCCATAAACCACTAGGGGGAGGGGGGCGTTGGACAATTTTTTGATATGTGTACATAAATGAGATCATAATAGAACACAACATGCAAAAAAGTTATTTTTTAAAATCCAAATTGGCTAACACCTTCCCTTAAGGCAGGGCCTCTCAGGGTGCATGTGCCTGGTGCATGCACTGTGCACGGTGCAAAAGACGACTTCGCTTGGTTGCCCAGAGTGCAGACCCCTACTCCTCGATTTGGAGCAATAGCGCTGTCTCTCTCTTTCCCCACGCCTGTCTCGCTCGCTGCCTCTGTCTTCCTCTTCCGCACTTTCTTCGTAGCGCTCCAAATCCGAGCCGAGTTGAGCCGAGCTTAGCCGAGTAGCCCAGAGACGAAGCATTGGTCTGAGCCCAGCCGAGTGGAACCGATGCACAGTGCACGGAGCTCTTGCACCTTGATTTGCACGCGTGAGATTTTGGGCGTTTGAGAGGTCCTGCCTTAAGGGGAAGTAATTGGACCGTTCACTCTGCTGTGTTATAGTGTAAAATTTTGAAATACTTATGGCACGTGCGGATTTGTATATGACGGTGTTGAAATGTTGAGCTGGTAGTAAGTCATTGTACTGCTCAACCTAGAGTACCGTAAGCCGTAGTGTTAGGCACTGAAAATATTTAAGTTGTGTATGAATTTATATATGATGATGCTGGATTTGGAATCTAGTAGTATTCTTGTAATATTTTCTTTCCATGGAATTGCTTGTTGTTGTTGTTGTTGTTGTTGTATAATTACGTTTTTACTTACGCGCGGTCTAAAATACGCATTCGACTCGATGAAATCTAGCCTGTTACCGTATAGAAATCCGTTCCGTAGTTATGAGTCCGTATTTTGGTGAATTTAGTTTCAGTCTGTTTTGAGTCCCCACTTGCGCAATATATTTAAGTCGTCAGTGTTTGATAGAATAGAAAACTCCCATCCCCTAGGTCCGGATCACCTGGAACTGGAGAGGGGGTAGTCATTTATTGGAACCAAAATTATGTTCGATATATGCATGTTTTTCTTTCTACAATTAATTTTCCTACTACTACATTCAACATTACAATTACAGCTAGTGACTATTTACTTCCAATCTCTAAATTTTAGCTTTGAAAGTTTTACTTATTTTCGTTGTTGTAGACGACAGGGTGTCCAAGGAAGAATGGTCAATATTCAGGGAAATGACAGGATCAATTATTTGAAGCAAAAATCTTCATATGGACATTTGCCCAATTGCGAATTGTTTCCGAAATAGAGCACATTTTATGTACATTTCTTTTTGGGCAAGTTGCGCGCACTCTTGTGGGTCTTACCCACCCAACCTATTTGACGTTTTATTCCAGCCCAAAGTACCTCGTTTCTTTCAACCTCTCTGCTCAGGATGTCTTTCTGCCATTAAACTAGCCCGTTGAACGCGCAGTTGTCCATGTGAGTAGTGCGAGGGATTGAGAGTGTATCAGAAAGAAGCATCGGTTAACTGTGTTTGTACACGTGCTGGCTAAATTGCCACACATCTACTCTAATGAAGAAAATGCAAATATGATGTATGTTTACGGCTCCTGCTGTTGTCGAGGAACACCGTCGGCGCTTTCCGACACGTCGAATTCCTGACCGTAGAGTGTTTACTAGAGCTGTCAGCACATTTCTTGAAGCAGGTATTCTTTCAAGTTCCCATTTTTATTCTGAACGCGTAGTTCAACAACTTGTGCAGGAATAGCAACACGTTGCTGAAATGGTGCAGTGTAGTTCTACTACCAGTATACGGCCACTTTCTGTACGCATCAGTGTCCCACGAACACCTGAGTGGCGAACATTGCATGAGGAAAACTTGTACCCATTTCAAAACGTCAAAGTCTTTTTTTTTTTTTTGCTAGTTGCTTTACGTCGCACCGAGACAGATAGGTCTTATGGCGATGATGGGACAGGAAAGGGCTGGGAGTGGGAAGGAAGTGGCCGTGACCTTCATTAAGGTACAGCCCCAGCATTTTCCTGGTCTGAAAATGGGAAACCACGGAAAACCATTTTCAGGGCTGCCGACAGTGGGGTTCGAACCTACTATCTCCCGAATACTGGATACTGGCCGCTCTTAAGCGACTACAGCTATCGAGCTCGGTCAAAGTCTTCGGTTGGGTAAGACACATACGTGCGTGCCACTACACCCTCCCAAAAAAAAACTTACATTAAATGTGTTCTAACTCGGAAACCATTCGGAATAGGGCATATGTCCATATGAAGATTTTTGCTTCAAATGATCGTTCCTGTCACATCTCTGAATATTGACACCCTGGGACACTCTGTATAGTCTAGGACAACACGCATCTTACCATTATTAATCTGTATTAGTGAAAGTATTTACTTTTGTCACGAATCCTTAGATTACAATAGACGTTATGGATTAATTGAATGTATGAATCAATGAATGACTGAATGAACTGCGTGACTGGATTGTATTCATGAATGAATGAATTAATGAATAAATACTTCTCTCTCTCACTTAAAGATAACCATCAACTGGGGAGGGGGCATTTGATAGACGAAGCAATAGGGATGTTCTGAAACACTACCGACAGATGTCTCACGAGTAGTACCCGGTATGCGCTTGTCGATCGTCATTTGTTTGTATATGTTTTTAATGGAAGTTACCTAGTTAAGTGATGAAGTTAAGATTTAATATATCGTTACGATAACAAAGACAACAAGAAAATTGTGATGCCTGACTATTGATGTGTCCCACTGTCCCCAAATCAAGGTCGATCGTATTCATACCATTAATTTACTAAGCAGGAGCCTTTCCGTAAAAATGCGATTCGCAGGCAGGACCTACGAAATAAAAATGTGACTCTTAATATCAAGTTCTGCTCGAAACATTTTACAGTTGAAGATTATGTCATTACTGAAACCGGTAAGTAAGCTAATTCCTACTAATTAAGAAATAATTTTATAATAAGGTAGTGACATTCTGAGGAGTTAATATGACCTATTTCAATAATTTTGGGCGAAAGACGAAGACTTAAGGAGAACGCTGTACTTTCGATATTTTCATGGCGTGGCACCGATACCTTGGAAATAACTCCGAGAGCAAGAAGATATAGAAGTAGGAAAACAGCCATAACACCATGTGCGGTGCGGAACCCTGAATCACATAGTGACCTATAATTTGACACTGGAGCACCATCAATTTCAGACTTCCTGAACACGAAATAATTCATTAATTCCAAATTTGAAGTCTTTATATTTGTCTTATGGTCCGAAACAAGATCCTGAAACTCTTGCGCTGCAGGGAAATGAAGTTCAGTCGTACTGGATGTAGCCCCAGGCACTGCTGTCACACCAATGTCGTGCCTTATGAACGCCTCTAACCTGCAAAGAAAAGAATAGACCGTATTAGGAATGTTTTCAAAATGTTAATTCAATCTTAACAAAAACGCAAAAAGAATGAGTTGCTGCATTTAGTCCTTACCTTTCAATCAAATCTTGCTTTTTTCGGATATTTTTCCGCCCCTTTACTTCAATTCTGCTTCCAAATCCGCAATCGCCATTGCACCTATACAATTTGCCATCTTGTTAAAAACATTAGCAGAATATGGTAACCTCATTTTAATGCATTTAAAGCTAAAGTTTCGTTTCGGTGATCACAAATGTTGGAATACTCCGTATAAGTCTCATGTAAAACAATCGAGCAGCGGAAAGCGCATACCGGGTATTACCGTTACGCTGCCTAGCGGACAAGTTTTGTGTGTTACATCCCTATTGAAGGACTCCGTCAGAGATAGTTACAAGTCACACTGTGAGTGATTTTAAGTGTTATCAATGGCTGTGTTCCTTTTCAACAGATGTCTATATATACATATCTTTGCATGACATTGGAGGCAAGTTAGGATATTATAATCCAAAGTTATCTGCTATCCTGCTTGTCTCTCAATTTTATCAAACCTTGAGAACTTTCTCCTGCAAAGAAAAATATATTTGTGGCTTATCACTAGAGTCCGGATTATTAGGTACTGATAGGTTAGAATGCAAACTTACTTAAGACAGTAACAAGTATATCCTACACTGTACAACGGTTATGCTATGAGATTTGCATGGATATTAGGGGTACAGCCTATAAAAATCCTTGAATTTATGCTACTCTTCCTACATTGTGGTACAACGGGTTGCATCACACTTCCTACAAACCAAATTACTTTGCATTCTAACCTATTACCACCTAAAAATCCGACGTACACTTATCACTATCTCTGGCGGAACCATTCAAATATAGTGACGGAGAGAGCGCACCTGTGTCGAACAGTGGATGTGTTAGATGATATCGTAAACAAGTTCTCCTCACACAGGTATTTACATTAAGAGCCGTTATGCATGTGGGTGGTCCAAATAACTCACAATTACTAAACAGTTTTTCTACACAGGACTACTATATCTCGGATCTTCAGGTTTCCTCCAGATGATGTCTATTTAACTTATAGTTTATGACATGAACTTCCGTGCCGTTAGGATCACCAGCCGTGAAAGCCACGAGTTCCTCCCAGAGCGTCGTGTAACTTAAAGACAAGGCTGTTTGAGTTATTGTCTTGAGAGTAGACTTTGAATATATTTGTAAGAATTATAGATCCACAATTACATGCACATACATTTCCGTAGCGGTTATTAATGCAAGAGAAGCGATTTGATTTATGGCGGCAAAGTGGAGTATTATGTTGTCTGTAACGTGTGCTACAATCACTACGGAAAGGAGAGTATTCACCTCACGATTGTTGACCACCATGAATGAATAGGATAGTGATTGATGAACACACTGTTAGGTTTCGAGACATGGCATAGTACGTTGAAGTCGGTCATCTGCGTACAGGTCATGGAAGCCCTTCAAGGGGTAGTATATAGAGGCTTCCACTATCTGTAACCTCGGTACTCGGTGGGGTACAGTATTTCACTCTACGCGCGACCGCATGTGTTCCCCAGCAATTAATCTGGTACTCACTTTCGGTGTAGGCTGAGTGAACCTCAGGGCCATGTGCTTCTCCTTAAATTTGTCGACTTCCTGACGGGAAATCGAACCCACGTCCTTCCGGGTGAACCGAGCTCGTTCTTGCCGCTTTAGCCAGGCAGACCCTAATACGAGGGAGTGTCAAAAATAGGCGGAATGATTTTGATACAGCAAAATATTGGCTACGTTTATTCAAATTCACTTTACAGACCTTCGAAGTATTCTCCCTCATACACGATACAACGGTTCCAGCGTTCACTCCACTGTTCAAAACACTCCCCGAAGTCTTTTCTTAATAGTCTGTTGAGTATGCCCTAAATTTCATTGTTTACTTATTGATCACTTTGAAAATGACGACCCCGAAGTTCCTTTTTCATTGCAGGAAAAGGTGGATGTTGCATGGTGCTAGATCCGGTGAATAAGGTGGATGTGGCATCACCTCATTGCCCAATTTGGTTATTGTGTCTTGTGTCTTGATTGCCCGATGCGCAAATGCGTTGTCTTGATGCAGGATCCATCCCGTTTGAGCAAAGTTGAGATGTTTATCATTCCAGCAATCTGACATCAGTTGTGTTCACATTGATGTCGGTCTTCGAAGTTTTCGGGTCTTCTGTTTGTGTTGAAGTTTTGTCCAGGAGAACAAAAAATCTAATTGAAGCGCTCTGCTGCAACTTGAGATCCATATTGGGTACAGCGAACACGGCCTCCTTCCTCAGCTCCAAGGAGGAAACGTCAGGCGAGTGACGTGCTTCGCACTCTATCACTCAAGGTCAGACCTTTACAGTACTCCAGCGCGGGATTATTGAAACACAAAAAAATTATTCCGGTTATTTTCTGATACCCCGTCGTATCGCATCCCACGGGCTCATTCTCTTTTGGTTGCGGATGTACTTTAATCACCACTTCCTTCCCACTCCTAGCCCTTGCATTTCCTGTTGTCGCTATACGACCTAACTGTGTCGGTGCGATGTAAAGCCAATTGTAAAAAGAAATATCTCCTTTTGAGTGACTATGCATGAGGTAGTTCAGTTCGCGACAACAATGGTGTGTTCTGAGGAAGTTCAACTTAGCAGTCATAACATGCTTTTATTTTGGGCTACAGTACAGAAAGTCTGCGCATTCGTACGGACTAAGCATTCTATTTAGCGGGGTATGTTATATGGTGTGAAAAGTCAACTAGGGTTAAGTAGACTGTACTTTTTTTTTGGGGGGGGGGAGGGGACGGGCGTTCGCTTCGAGTAAATAAATAAATAATTAAATAAATGATCTACATTTAGATATGTCACCCAGGTGGCAGATTCCCTATCAGTTGTTTACCTAGCCTCTTCTTAATTTTTTTCCGAGAACTTGCAAATTTATCGAACATTTCCCGTGATAAATTATTCCAGTCCCTAACTACTCGTCGTATAAATGAGTATTTGCCCCAGTTTGTCTTCTTGAATTCCAAATTTATCTTCATATTGTGATCTTCCCTAATATTTAAGATCTGCTCAAGCCTATTCGTCTACTAATGTCCACGCTCTTTCTCCACTGACAGCTCGGAGCATACCACTTAGTCGAGCATCTCGTCTCCTTACTCCCAAGTCTCCTCAGCACAAACTTCGTAACATTTTCGTAAGACTACTCCTTTGTCGGAAATCACCCAGAAGGAATCATGCTGTTTTCCTTTGGATCTTTTTCGGTTATCGTATCAAATATTCCTTGAACCATTCAGTAGGCCTAATTGGCCTTACTACAACCCTTAAATTCCCTCATACCGATATAAAAATATTTTAAAACTTTCTTTCTTTCTTTCTTTTCTTTTTTTTTTAGAATTTGCTTTTCGTCGCACCGACACAGATAGGTCTTATGGCAACGATGGGATAGGGAAGTCGTCGGAGTGGGAAGGAAGCGGCCGCCCCAGCATTTAACTGGTGTGAAAATGGGGAAACCACTGAAAACAATTTTCAGGGCTGCCGACAGTGGGATTCGAACTCACTATCTCCCGGATGCAAGCTCACAGCTGCGCGCCGCTAACCGCACGGCCAAGGAGCTTATTATTATTAATTATTATTAATGTCATGATTTTACGTCGCACTAACTACTTTTACGGTTGTCGAAGTCGCCGAGCTGCTGGAATTTCGCCCACCAGGAGTTCTTTTACGTGCCTGTAAATCTACTTACACAAGGATGACGTATAGGAGCGCCTTCAAATATCACCGGACTGAGCCAGGATAGCACCTGCCAACCTGGGCTGAGAAGACCAGCATTCTACCGTCTGAGCTACTCAACCCGGCGTGTCAATTTTACTGGCTATGTGGATGAGCAGTTTTACTTGCAGCTCGATGGCGCACCACCATATACTACAACCACTCTGACGTGAGGCATGCTGACAGGACGTTGGATAGGCCGAAGGAGTGCGGTTGAATACCCGCCAAGCTTCCCCTAACTTAACACCCCTGGAGTTCTACTTGTAGGGAACGATCTGAATTGCCATGAACAGGTGTCATATTGTTGCACGACAACAACAGGCCAATTACATAAATAATAATAATTTCGTGTGACTGTTTCTAGCCGAGTGCAGCCCTTGTAAGGCAGACCCCCCGATGAGGGTGGGCGCCATCTGACATGTCTAGGTAACTGCGTGTTATTGTAGTGGAGGATAGTGTAATGTGTGGTGTGTGAGTAGCAGGGATGTTGGGGACTGCACAAACACCCAGCCCCCGGACCACTGGAATTGACCAATGAAGGTTAAAAACCGCGACCCGGTCGGGAATCGAACGCGGGGCCCTCTGAACCGAAGGCCAGTACGCTGACCATTCAGCCAACGAGTCGGACAATTAATTAAATAAGCTGCTTAGTTGCTACCATTGAGACGTAATGGACCATCCCCTCCTGAACTGACATCGACAGACCTGGGATTTTAATTCTGGAAAGGTTTTTGGGAAGTATCGAATATTTCTGCCAACAGCTAAGCTATGTTGAAACACGGGATCCCATGAGATCTCATAAGTTACGCTACACTGGTCGTGGTCCTCCTCCTGGATGGGTAGCCATGTGCTGTTGTCTAGAGAACGACTTGAAAGGAACTGTACCCACGACCGCAGCTAAACTCTGGCTGAAGATGTGTCATCAGTGACCCCTGGCCTGGCTTGGAGATTGGATTTACACTACTTGAACACAGCTGCAGCAAAGACGCATTGACCACAGCGGATCCTATTAAAGATGGAGTAAGTTCTTCTCGTCAGTTTGAATGGCGCAGTAGTCAGATGTGTTGTTCTGTTCTCTAGGTTTATTGTTCCTTCGATAGGGCATCGAGGTTGAAACTGCTTTTCGTCAGCTTCTGTGCGTAGGTTATTCCCATATTCCTAAAAAAAAAATCGGAAAAATTTCTTCCTGGCGCTCAATACGTTTACTTCATTTTAACATGGACGTGTTTTTGGGTTGGGTCTATCTGGTTTTAGCGTGGACAGAAAACAGACATCCTGGTAACCAGGCAACCAGTGTTCGTCATCTTCCTCACGTTATTACACTGCCTTCTATATACAGTGGGTACAAATGGCGCCGTGTTTTAAACGCGTTTCCACTGTCTTCGACTGGCGTTTCGTCTGGGTCACAGCAAAGCCCCTTACACAAGGTAATGTCACCGAAGGTACAATGATTTCCTTTTCATAATACGTATCTTGCGAATATTTACGACCATAAAATTGTGTGCTAAATCAGCTGCCATATTGTTGGACGTAGATCTTGATAGGTGGAGCTATCTTGTGACAGCATGGGAATGTTGTGTGCTGGATCAGCTGCCATATTGTTGGACGTAGATCTTGATAGGTGGTGCTATCTTGTGACATGACATGAGAATGTTGTCTACTGGATCAGCTGCCATATTGTTGGACGTAGATCTTGATAGGGGGCATGACATGGGAATGTTGTGTGCTGGATAAGCTGCCATATTGTTGGACGTAGATCTTGATAGGTGGTGCTATCTTGTGACATAACATGAGAATGTTGTCTACTGGATCAGCTGCCATATTGTTGGACGTAGATCTTGATAGGTGGCATGACATGGAAATGTTGTGTGCTGGATTAACTGCCAGATTGTTGGACGTAGATCTTGATAGGTGGTGCTATCTTGTGACATGACATGAGAATGTTGTCTACTGGATCAGCTGCCATATTGTTGGATGTAGGTCTTGATAGGTGGCATGACATGGGAAAGTTGTGTGCTGAATCATCTGCCATATTGTTGGACGTAGATCTTGATAGGTGGTACTATCTTGTGACATGACATGAGAATGTTGTCTACTGGATCAGCTGCCATATTGTTGGACGTAGATCTTGATAGGTGGCATGACATGGAAATGTTGTGTGCTGGATCAACTGCCATATTGTTGGACGTAGATCTTTATAGGTGGCATGACATGGGAATGTTGTCTACTGGATCAGCTGCCATATTGTTGCACGTAGATCTTGATAGGTGGCATGACATGGAAATGTTGTGTGCTGGATTAACTGCCAGATTGTTGGACGTAGACCTTGATAGGTGGTGCTATCTTGTGACATGACATGAGAATGTTGTCTACTGGTTCAGCTGCCATATTGTTGGACGTAGATCTTGATAGGTGGCATGACATGGGATTATTGTGCTGAATCAGCTGCCATATTGTTGGACGTAGATCTTGATAGGTGGCATGACATGGGAATGTTGTGTGCTGGAGCAGCTGCCATATTGTTGGACACATTTCTTCAGATTTAGCTGAACTCTTTATCTATCCTGAGGGTGGAGTAAAAGGATGCATTATATTTACCCTCTGCATGGCGTAAGAGGCTTCTAAGAGGGGAAATCAACCAAAGAATCTGTACTCGCTTTCTCGTCTTCGAAGTCCAAATCATATCTATGATTCTATGGTTTTTCGCGTAGCGGAGAGATTACATTTTTTGAGTTTGTTTGGGCCACCTATGGACGGCGGCGCTTCTGATTTTGCTCTACTGTTCTTGTTGTTGTTGTTGCTGCCGCTTCTAATGTTCTTGATGGTGAGTTTGGTTGTTCCTTTCTTTTTTGTATCTTGAGATTATCCCTTGGCCCACTAATCCTTAATTTTCTTGTTGAAGTCTATTTTGCGTTCCTCGGACAATTTCCTGTTCTCATTGTGGTTATCTTCCGTAAGGGTCTGGGTTTGATAGTTGAATGGTAGTTACTTCAGTTAGTTATTATGGCTCGGTTAATATTAAGTTCGGCGAGATCATTGTCTGCCTGTTTGATCCACAGGTATCCACTGGCCTTTGCCCTTGCTGGCTACTTTGGAGATCTTGTTGGACAGCCTGCTGGAGTCCACTATGTACAGGTGTCTGTATAGAGCCAAGTGTCTTCTTCTGATGGCATCTGTGAGGATTTCTTGGTGTTGGTAGAGTTTACGGTTAGGTTTGTTTCATCACCTTCCATTAATAGAATCCTTGGTCTTATTATCTTTCTCAGGAACTTCCTCTCTTATACTTTGAGGGATCTTAGTGAGGTCTTCTTAGTTAGAGAGAGGCACGCTGGGGCGTAGAGGACATTCGGTATGATTATTGAATTATGGTGTCTAAGTTTGACATTCATCGATAGCTGTTTTGAGGTGTATAGTTTCCTACAGGGATGCTATGCCTCTGTTCGAGAGCATCCGTTTCACTGAGATTTTACGAATTCCACTTTCCAAGGCACTTCACAATGTCGCCTCTCTTGATATGGTTGGTATCACAGAGTCTGATTATTCTAGGAGCATCTTTGTTATTTTTAATGAACTTGGTCTTCCCGATGTTGATCTTTTGATACAATTATGTTTTATTTAATTTTGTTTTCGATATTTTCGTTTGTATTCGGGAGATAGTGGGTTCGAACCCTACTGTCGGCAGCCCTGAAGATGGTTTTCCATTTTCACAGCAGGCAAATGCTGGGGTTGTACATTAATTAAGGCGACGGTTCCTTCCCACTTCTAGCACTTTCCTATCCCATCGTCGCCTTAAGACCTATCTGTGACGGGCGACGTATAGCAGATTGTAAAAAAAACAACCACTTTTTATTACCACAACTTTATTACTTGAATAGACTTACGCAACAATGCGTTTAATTGCAAAATCCCTACCGCAGATACACAATACAGTAGAAAACCTGTAGGGTATAAAGCAACAGATGTAAAGTAAAATGGATATTGTGTGTAACGTAGCATGCAGATCGATTACAGACTGTTTAAGCACAAACTTACCGTGAAGAACTTTTATCACCTTGGCAGAAAAGAAAATGAGCATAACTCGAAGAGATCTTGCAAACGTCTACCTTTAAACAGTCAGTTGTGCATGACGATCAACCTGCTTCGAACGGACTTCTAAGGAAACAGATTTGTTTTGATCGATTGATTGCCAGCAAGGATACTAGAATAGATTTATTGTCCAAATAGGTGAGTCGCCTATTTCTGTATTTGTTAACTAAAACGGCATCGTTGTTCGAACACCACTTAGCATAGAAGTAATTTTAGCGTAAACAGGACCGCACCAAGCTGATCCTGCAACCCCCACACTATATTTTGACATAAATATGTTTTATGGCTTGGGGTTAACCGAAAATTGTCCGTCTCGTTGACTGAATGGTCAGCGTACTGGCCTTCGGTTTAGAGGGTCCCGGGTTCGATTCCCGGCCGGGTCGGGGATTTTAACCTTAATTGGTTAATTCCGATGACTCGGGGGCTGGGTGTGTGTGTGTGTGTGTGTGTGTGTGTGTGTGTGTGTGGCGTATTCAGCATTATAAATCATCTTAGGTAGGGCCCTCATCTTCACAGACATGCAGATCGCCTAATAGACCCGTACCAGGCCTCTTCGGAGGCCATACGCCATTAATTATCCGAAAATGTGTGTAAAGATGCGACAAAATGTGTGACGTTGTACAGGCTGTGATGTAAGGTATGGATGGATGTCCAGACAATGTTACCTAGTAACAGTACAGGCTGTGATGTAAGGTATGGATGGATGACCAGACAATGTTACCTAGCAACAGTACAGGCAGTGATGTTAAGGTATGGATGGATGGCCAGACAATGATGCCTAGCAACCGTACAGGCAGTGATGTAAGGTATGGATGAATGACCAGACAATGTTACCTAGCAACCGTACAGGCTGTGACGTTAGGTATGGATGGATGGCCAGACAATGTTGCCTAGCAACCGTACAGGCAGTGATGTTAAGGTATGGATGGATGGCCAGACAATGATGCCTAGCAACCGTACAGGCAGTGATGTAAGGTATGGATGAATGACCAGACAATGTTACCTAGCAACCGTACAGGCTGTGACGTTAGGTATG